>NC_088602.1:14461600-14589100 GCF_036013475.1 Columba livia | reverse complement strand
AAGCTTAAGAAACAAAATAAAAAAAGGATCAGTTAGTTTTTGTTCTCTTTTCGTTGTAAAATCGTAGGTAATTTTGAAATTGTCTATTAAAATAAGCAGGTAATAAGTATGATTCAGCTCACAGAGACAGAGAAGTGACTTCCAAGCAACTGCTTGGTTACTGGGAGTAACATGAGCATGTTTCTTCCTAAATCATAGACTAATCATATAAGATAGTTCAGGTCCAAAGGGTCTTCAGACTATCTCCAGTCCAAGTTCCCGCTCAGTTCAGGGTCTCCCATGAGATCTGACAAGGTTGTTCTGGGCTTTGTCCAGTTAGGTTTTGAAAAACCTGTAAGAACAGAGACTGCCCATCCTCTGTGGGCAACTTACACCACTGCCTGACTGCTCTCACGGGGAAAAGGTTCTCCTTAGAGGTTCAGTATGCATCTCAGATTTCTATTTATGTCCACTGCCTCTCATCCTCCTGACCTGCACAGCTCAGAAGGACACAGCTTCACCTCCTTGATGATCAATGATGTCTGCTTAGGCACTGGCGGGTGTTGTTATTTCTCTCCCAAAGTGTCTGAACAAACCCAGCTTCCCTGCCAGCCTCTCCTCATAGGGCAAGTGCTCCAGTCTCTGCAATTTTGGCTGGATTTTCTGCTCTCACTCTCATAGCTATAATAAGTCTGCAAGAAGCTCACCCACTTCCCATATTGCACAGCTCCAGATGCAAAGCTGGAACACTGAATAGATGTGGCTTCTAGAAGCAACAGTTTTGAACAAGCCAAAACTGTATAAAGAG
The DNA here is from genome assembly GCF_036013475.1 of Columba livia. NCBI lineage: Eukaryota > Metazoa > Chordata > Aves > Columbiformes > Columbidae > Columba > Columba livia. The sequence continues at coordinate 14,588,313 of NC_088602.1, read as the reverse complement.
CTTTCTGGGCAACAACTGAGGAAAATCAAGAAAAAAGCCTGTATTTAGTGCCAGAGGATTAAAATAAATAGAAACAATACTTATACACGCCTCATTCAGGTTATTTATTCAGGTTTTCTGATTGACATACATACTAACATTTGACCACACACAATAATTCATTGTTTAACACATTTTTTTTTGTCTCTGTGCTTGTTTTGACATTGCTGAGTATATATTTGTCTTCCTCAGCTTTAATACGATTATCTGCTCTTCTTTCCTCTTTCTGACCTACTTGCTCATTCTGTTCAATGTGTTCCCCATACCATTTCTCTTTGCACAATAGCACAGCACGATCTGGCTCGTGTTCTCCCTCCCCGCAGGTCAATCTCATCTTCTCACCTTCTGCAAATCCCATATCTACTCTGACAATATCTCCTAATCTTCAGATATTTTACATTTGTCCTCCAGACAGTTTCACATTACGGTCTCTGCAGCACCTCTTTCGTAGTTATATTTGTCACAGCTGGTCTGAACCCCTGCTTTTATTTTTGCCAATGACATCTTTAATTTTAGAATCTTCATTTATTTTCCTCTACTGCAGTTGGCTGAAGACCAGTATGGTAATACAGAATGGAAAAAGGAAGAAATTGAGGACAGATTTTCTTCAGTTAAAAGAAAGTTCAGTGATTCTCTGTGATATCTTATTCTCATTCCAGTTCTTTAACATAATCACAAACAAAGCCACTTTATATTTTCCCGAAAAGAGGGAGGTAACTAATTTAAGATAAAATATTTCAAAGTTTAAGTAATCTGAAAAAGGAAACTAAAATGTAATACAGACTGAGTTGCTTTAAGAGTGTTTTTTTACCATTAAATCTCTCATAGATAAAACTCTTGTCTGCTTTCAGAAATAGCTGGATTTCTTTATCAATAAAACTATTCTAATAAACAACTAGAGTTCAAGAAACACATCAGTTAATCAGACTTGGGTACACTGTCAACAGTCATAAGAGATAGATTAGTTGTCTGGGATAAAATTTATAAAAAATAAGGCTTTTAATTTATTGCCATTGCTAAAAGCATTTTTAATCTACAGAAGTGTAGGCAGATCTAAGATTTATAAGCATAGATGTGCCAAATGCATGTACTTCTCTCTGAATTACATCTTACAGGCACTTTTCTGTGGTTGCGAGATGTGTTTCAAAAGGACTGCCACATAAAAAGTGCCATTGTACAATAGTTTAATCTGTACTGCCTTGTTGAAAACTCATAATAAATGTCAGTAGTGCTAGAATCTACAGTCACACACCTTTAATATTCCAAATCACGACCATGAAGACATACTCATGAGAAAAAGGAATAGGAATAGGAACAGGAACAGGAAGAAAAGGAAAATGAAAAGGAAAAAAGGAAAAGGAGAAAAGGAGAAAAGGAGAAAAGGAGAAAAGGAGAAAAGGAGAAAAGGAGAAAAGGAGAAAAGGAGAAAAGGAGAAAAGGAGAAAAGGAGAAAAGGAGAAAAGGAGAAAAGGAGAAAAGGAAAAGTGCAAGCTAAAATTTTATAAACAAAAACTTAGCTGGAAAATGTCAATAAAGAATATAGATACAGAGTGTAATAAGGAAAGATAAAAATACAATAATGTGAGACTTCATCATAATAAGAATGAACAATCTAATAAGTAGACTTTTAATACACTTGCTCAGAGATCTTCTCCCTCTTTTGTTTTCAGTTCCATTCATGAAAACTTATAACTGGAAATGTGTAATAAAGGTTAAAGTTGACATAATTTATGACAGCAACATAATTTTGCGTAGCCATGGGAATTGAGTTCACTGGGGAATGAGAGAAAATGGAAAGAACTCTAACATCTGACAAATGTTAACTGGAAACATTTTTTTTATAAAGGGCGAGGATTCAAAAAGTACTTGCATTTAGTTGAGAACATCTCCTTTCTTTTGTAATAGATATCCCTCATCAAGGAGAAGTATAAAAATCACTGGACAATCTGCAAATGGTCTCATATAAAGCACACTGGGGTTTTAGCATATATCTTAAATTTTTACCTAATTTTTACATTCCTAACTGTCCTGTATTGAAGGTCTAAGAGAAGCAGCTCTTATGAGCTGAGAATTCTAATAGAGAATTCAAGTTGTGTCAAACTTCAGCACCCCCAAATGCTTTTTATTTGTTGAGGCTGGTTTTATTTTGATAAAATTGAATGATAACTGGCCAGCTTATTGCAATTCACAGTCAAATTATGAATTAATACTTTCTTGCTGATTGTATGTATACAATCTTATATAGACTACATAAATACCAGAATGTGTTCTGATACTAAACAGAATACGTGACTTCATTGAAACATTAAAAAAAAAAAAATAAAATTAAGAAATGTAGAAAAATCTGGCTTTCATTTTGGTGAAGAATTTTATCTCATATCAAAATGCCACATTTTTCCATGAAATTTAAATTTCAAACACCACTAATCTTTTGGTAGAGCTTCCAGAAAACTCATTATATGACTGAGTTCACAGGATGACTTCTGTGATTCTTCTACATGTAAAAAAAATGTAAAGGATTTGACAAAGTGACACATTGTGTTGCTCTTGAACAAAGTGACATGCTCCTAAGATATTACTAAATGAGATTACTGGAGAAAAGCATAAGCATATGAAGCAAGGATAAGGACCCAAGGAAAACACCATCACCAGTGGCTTAAAATAACTGGCCAAGAGGATGCTTATTTTAAGCAAATCTTGTAGCTTTTTCCCTTCTTAGTCAAGACAAGTACATTGGCTTAGAAAATTGAGGTGAACTAGTAGGTAGCAGCAGCATAACTTACCAGTCAAGCTACCACATTTGCATTGCCCTGTGCATTACAAATCACAAATCCCCAGTCACTGTTAGAGATAAATTTTAAAAGCCTTCTAAAAATTAGGTTATAGATGGGCAAAAATTCATATTCATGAATGCCTACCAGCTCTTACACTGCATTAGGTGTGCTCCTGGAGCACAAGTTTAGTTCATCTGAGAGGAATGCAGTTCATGTTCGCCAAACCTGCTCTGGGGTGTGAACCAAAGCAGAGTTGTGGGCATGGTAAGGAGATTCAGTTCAAAAAGGCACTCTTGATTTCAAAGAAAATGCTGCTGTAGACACATCCTCCACCTCTGGATCAGATACAATCCACACAACAGACAGTTCGGCAACAATTTGCAAAGAAGTTAAAGCTACGTGTTTTGTGTCTCTCAGCGTATACACAGGAAGAGTGACAGAACTGCATAGCTTATAAAAAAGGTGAGTTAAACTTAGATGCTACCAGAAGAAAAACCATCAGCTTTTCTGCATATGTAACACTGGGCTCTGAGCATATAAAAATCTTACAAAAACTTTCTATCCTTTTGTTAGCTTGCTGAATCATTTACTGCTGAAATATATGTTTCTCGGAGCAAAACAAGGGAATTGAGCATGGTGAGATAAGGCACAGCAATGACAGAATATCAGCAATTGACAGAGCACTGAAATGGCTGAATTCCAAAAATTCTGGGATTTTAGGAATAGCCATGAGGTGCATCTGTTGTACACCACACTGAGATGTTTGCTCAATTTCTTGTGGTATCTAAACCAGACAGGTTTGGCATAAAGAAAAGTTCTAGGTATATATACAGCACGTATATAAAATATGGTTGTGTTAAATAAAAAATAACTAGCAGTATCCATTTTCTTCATGGTAGATCTTAATCTTTTGTTGTTGTTATGTTGCCTATCTTATTAAGACTTTAATAGTCCACATGATAATTTAGTACATATTTTCCTTCCAGTTGTATTAACAGCGAAAAGGTGCTGATCATTCACTGAAAATCTTTATCACAGGAGAAGAGTAGTTAAATCGTCATATCCGTAAAGGATACAGGTTAAAATTTTTAAACTTGCACATTAATGTTGTACAAATATCTTCCTCCAAAGCTGCACCATCTGGCAAAGAAAACCAAACTTCCATTTTTTGATTATAGATACATATGCATATATATATAGTAATGAAAATATGTAACTATGTACATATTTCAGAGATCGCTCAATTGCCATAAATAAGGAAGGATTTTCAAAAAAGTTTAGGGGAAACTTAAAACAAGTCTCTTCAGTGTATTGATGTGTTACTGGAGATGCTGTTCAGCATGTGAATTATTCATAACTCAGAACTGTCAGAAGTTAACTTTAAATACCTGAGGGGATATCTAGTCAAAGCAGATAGAACTGGAATGTTCGCATTTCAGCATGACATTACCAAGAATCATATTTTTCAATGGTAAGATGCCTACGATGCTAAATCTGGTGTAGAAGAATATGGAAGTGTTTTTCATAAAGAAAAAGTTTGACTAGAGTAAGAGGGAAAAAGTAGTGCTTCTGTCACTTTCAGAGATAAGAGAGCATAAAGACAGATGTAAAAAAGGAATTTTTGGGTGAGATTTCATAGTTAGATAGGCAGGATGATATATGAAAAGGTCGTTACGCCTTTCTAACACTAATATCAGTGATACACAAATCCCAGATGATCCTACTACAGCCAACTATGTTATTACTCTTGGAGCTGACAATTTCATTTCATGCTTTGTTTCCCGAAAAATAGTTATTAATCACAAAAAAAACTCTTTGTGAGAAGGGGTTAATAAATTGCTTTGAAAAAATAATTAAAAACCCCCTAACTGTCCAAGAAGCATATTTTTATGGTTTTACTGATAATATTTAATATTTTCTTGGTTCTGATTATTTTTTTCAAACTCATATTTAGTAAAGCATATTCTGTAAGATTAAGCTATATTTTCTAATAAAATCTAATAAAAATAAAATGTATTGAAATTCTGATCTTTTAACTCCTGTTCTATCTTCCTTCGTCTTTTGTTATGACTGATCATTTCAGGTTGGCACTCAAGTGCTTTCCTTAATCCTCAACATTTTCAGGGATAAGCATTATTTTTTCCTAGTTCAATACTGGTTTTCATTTTATAGGGACCATCACCTCAAAGGATAAATTGCATTGGAGTGAGATTAACATACAGCAAAACCCTTCTCCCAGAAGTACTACACCGTAAACTGTTGTGGTAGAAGGATTTAAAAGGCAAAAAGAATGGTCTGTTTTGCAGATGATGAAGGCATGGCAGGGGAAGGAAGTTTTAGACACTTTTTAGAAAGAAGGAGAGAAGGATTCCTGGTGTATTTAATATGCAGAGTGTTGCAATCTGCCCTCTGAGGATGGCAGTATACATTCAGCACAGAAATTAATCAGCTCAAGGTAGTGCTGGATTAGGAAAGGCACGAGAGAAATCCTTGCCTCCACTCTAAAAGGGAATGGTCTAGTCAGGATTTTAGCTCAATGCCAGTTAATTCCTAATCATAATATCCATGCTTGTACTTCCTAATCATTCTTATTTCTGTTTAAGAAGAATACTATGGTAAAATTGTGTCATGCTACCAGTTCCCTTGAGCCTATCTGTCTATGATCATATAAGGATTGTGAAAATTTTTGTCTTTTTGGTGAAAAAATCTTAGCTTCCTTTCTTTCTCAATTTGTAAAACCAACAGCTTTGCTTCATCTAGCTCAATAAAGTTTACATCAATGAGTATTTATGTCTAAAAATCCTTTAACAAGTACTTCACACAAGTAATGTGGATATGCATCTCGCCTAACTGCATACATTTAACCTTATTCATCCACATCAATGCAGGTCAACCTAGGCTCCCTTTATAAAGAAGCAAAAAAACAGTCACTTTTAGGACACAATTAATCTAATTTCACTTCAATATCTACCTTAAGGTGAGATTGATAATGCTCTAGAAATACGGGAAATAAGGGAGGCCTAGTGTGCCTAGATTAGATGAAGGTATCCACACTGTACACATCTTATTTCATTAGGTGTCTTATTTAATTATTTCTTATTTCATTTTTCTATATATATATTGCTATATAACATAAATGTTTGATATTAATATAGAAAGGAATGTACTGGGTCTTTGTAAAAAGACAAAAATACACAGTTTATCTGTTTCTTACAAGTGTTAGATAAAACAGAAGTGCTATGGTAAGCATTGAATGCCATTTGAAACAAAGTAGACGAAACAGTTTTGAGTCACATGTGTTTATCACTTAAGCTTTATACTTTGATCTCATGCAATAAATGGTCAGAATCGAATGACCTTTTAATTCAGGACTTGTCTTTCCCTCAGTTTTCTACTGCTTTATCATCACAGGTAGCACTGCACATGGATTCTATTGTGCTAAATGTTAGAGTGCTGTTTTCTTATACAGTATTGAGAAAAGAATGTACTTTGTATCACTTGCTTATGCAGAAGCTTGCTACCAGATCTCAGGGTTTGCACCAGGTGTAACCAAAATCTATTATTTTTACCTCCAGCTCCCCTTGCTAGAGAAGAGTCTATGCTTTGTTCCAGAACCTATTCCTTAATAAAGATTGCTCTGTGAAAAACAAAACAGCTGCTTCTGCCTAGAAATGGTGCAGAGGTAAACCTGCAATCCTGCTCGTGAATCCAATAGCTTGTGTTCTATTATCATTTACAGCAGTGTAAAGCCTGAGATATCTGAGAAGAATGTAGTGAAATTACATGGCATTCCTTAAAAAAAAAAAAAAAAAGAAAAAAAAAAATCCTTTTGAGGAACAGATGAAATATCCAGCTATATCTGTTCTGCTCTGGGTAGCTATGCCTCTGTTACGGCTCAAGTTCACCAAAGTGGTCTGGGTCAGTCACATTCATACCATAAGCTTAAGCATTAGTTTCATTCCTTTATCAGTTGCATTATACCTTGCTTCAAAAACAATGAACACCAATTACCTAGTAGTAACACACAAACCCTTACTTCACCACAATAGAATTTTAACACGTATTCTATCTGAATAATTTCCTTCATCATCCCACCTCTGGAAGAGACAGTTCCAACCTCCTACCCTTATGGGACCTCTGAACATGTCAAGCATGATGCTACCTGTTGCTGTTGTGTCTAATAAATGTCTGTGATTATAAGATCTGATATAGATGCACCAGCAGAAGATGACCAAGCAATTTCTTGGCCTTGGTATAGGGGATCAAGGATTTTACTTGTTCATTCAGACAGACCATGGTAAAAAAAAAGTTACCCATGACTGTGCCTTTCATATTCACCATGAAGTTGCAAAGCAGAAAAGGAATCTCTAACTGGAAAGGACTAGTAGTCTATCCTAACATTGGCATGAGGGACCATCAAGACTTTTCCTGCAGCCACCAGTGTTCCTCATTTCTCAAAGAATTACAGAAGCTACAGATGTCATGTGTCCGTCCTTGGGCAATGCTTGAGTGGAATTCATAGAATCATAGAATGGTTTGGGTTGGAAGCAGACTTAAAGATCTTCTAGTTCCAACCCCTCTGCCATGGGAGGTTGGGACCATCTTACCTAGTTTTACACATGTAAAAGCTTCTAGTCTAACTTTGTTCTTTAGGTTTTTTTCTCTAATTAATGGAAAGGAAGAAGTTACATCCAAAAGTAAACTGTTGCACCTCTCTCAGAACTTAAGGTCTTGAGGTAGCGTGGGAGAAATGGTATTGAGGTGCTTTAAGACCATTTTCCTTTTTTCACTGCCTGGTTCAACATCTCACTGATGGCTCCCTTTCCAGTTTTTCTGCACTAACTGTGTCTGTTGGCTTACTTGATACTCAAGCCACTTGTGAGCCTGCACAATGTGGATGGGGTGGATGAGCTTCAATCTGAGCTAATGCAAGATTCAAAATTTATTCTTTGGAGTTCTAAGAATCTGTTATTTACCAATTCAACCCTGAATCAACCATTGTATGTTAAGAGGTTAACATCATCAGTGAAAAATGTTAGTGGCTAGAATGCATCATTAGCTAGAAGCCATCATTCCTGATTCCTATATGACATCAGTGAATTGATCCTGAAATATCCACACCATTGTGGTAAGAAGAATCTGTATGATCTGGTTCAAGTTATGAATTATCAACTGAATAGTAACCAGGGTAAAAGATGTCTCTTTCTACTGTGTCCTAAATGCGGTCCCTGTTGTTGCTCCTGGGGTTATTATTTCTGAAACATATGATAATGTAAAATGATGATTAAAACATTAGAGAGGTAAAATTATGATTTTATTATATCAGTCATTTACACTTCTGTTAGAAACTCCACTAGTGTCTCCTCCAAGACCTTGCTACCTATTACAGGTGAATTACCATCAAATTACCTGCCATACATTTTCTTATTTCAATTTAACTCCCATTATGATGCCCATTTAAACTAATAATTGTACTGAGTTTGTGTCAACCAACCAAATACAGAATTGTACTCTTAGTTTGGACTGGTGCTAGGCAACACAAATATTTCCCCCGGGGATGCGTAACAAAGACTGACAGACTTTGTATTTCATCACCGAATAGACAAATTTACCAATGTAATTCAAAGATGTCTACAAAGGCAGCATTTTCAAATTTGTTTGACTTTATTGTAAGCATGAAACTAAATGACAAAAAGCATCAAAAGGATAATTTTTCAATGTATAAAGTAACAGTAAATAATAGATTACAAGAGAGTACATCGTTGCTATTGACTGACTTTGATTGTCACCTTTGTAAGTTGATGCACCAAAACACCCCAATTATTTTGCAGTATTCTTAATTGGAGCAATAGTACATTTAAAAACATAATTGAAATTATACCATTACATTATTGCTCCACAACACTGAATTCTATCCAATCACAGGGTACCCTTAAGTATGCCATATCTAAATAGCAATAAAGCATTAGGGATTGTATCACCATTGCAGTTCCTAGTATAAAAATAAATAAATTATAATTACGTACCATAAATGAAATCTGATGGGTCAAAATCTGTATGTGTTACTTCCATACAAGAAAATTAATTTCTCTGCAGTCATATGCATGAACTTTAGAAGTAGATTTAGCAGTAGGAAGGGACTTCAACAAGAAAATATTTTATATTTGTTTTTCTTTTATTCAAGTAATTGAATTTTGTGAATGATAAATTTCTTCAGTAGTGCCTTTACCTAGCTGCCCTTTCTTTATTCATCAAATACAGATACGGAAAAATTTGCTGACAAATTGTAAACAAAATTTATTTTAACTGTCTTCAATAGAGCTTTGTTGGTTTTCTTCAAATAAAGACATGCACATAAAATGAGACAGTTGCATTGCAACACAAAGAAGTACTTATCTTGAGCTAGTAACTTAAAATAATTTTTAAAGCAATCTAGCATCCTAACACTGTAAAACCCAATCTGATCATGAGTATAATAGCAGTATTTTATATCAGAGTAACTTGGTCCATTGTATCTCTTCTGTGATAGATAAACAGATGTTCACCAACAGTCCTTAGATAATCAAAATTTAGCATGAATCCAAGACATGATCTCAAAACAGTATTTTTTCATTAGCATGGACTAGATATAAAACATGTCAGCTGAAAGGAATTCAAATTCAAAAAGTTTGATAAAGAGACAGAATACAGATCTTTAAGATAGAACTATCTAAGAAGAAGAAAATACAGCAAATGAGCACAGTGGTCCGAGGCTTCGATGAAAGGTCAAAGCCAGGAGGCATCAGTCACTTAGATACTTTCAAAGAATATAATAAAAGAGTGACCTGGAAAAAGAGAACCTAGTCAGACTTGCATAGGCCTAAAAAATATTCTAGTGCAGGAAAAAAATGAATAAAGGTTAAAGACATTGAATTATGAAATCTCAGATCCTGAACAGGACAAAATAAAACTTTCAAATACCCATTAGCATTTCAAACGTATCCCTTTTTCAAACATCTTTTTAGCCTACCTATGAAACAAATCAACAAAATATTTCACCTGTATCTTTTAATATACCAGTGGCATTATGCTGTTGAATGCACATCAGCTGTGCTTTTAAATGGGATTAAGGATTGCTCAAAAGCAATTTTTAATTTGGAAGCAATTCATATGAGCTTGTTGCACAAGATTTCTCATGTAACACATTTTTTGAAAAAATGACTGTTGCCTTTTGCTGTGTACCCAATCAGGAAAATCATATCATATGCTTAATATATGACAGAAAATAAACATATTTATTTATTTATTTTATGAATACTTTCAAGGCTCGGTTCTTTTCAATTGCCTTGCACCATTCACTTCTGTGAAAATGAGGATAAACAAGACTTGGAATATATTTTCTTCTACACATACATGATTAGGAGGCTAAATTACATTTTCAAGAAGGTAACAACTGCACCTCAGCTACTGAGTGCTACTTTTTGTGTGCGGTTCCTTGTCCTACAGCATCCCACAGAATATGTGATGTAATGTGACATAGCTTACCTTAATAAAAGAGCGATGACACAGAGCTTTTAATGGGCAATACTAATCATACTTCCAAGGAAAATTCCTGTGGAACACATGATGTATAATGACTACTTATTGTCTAGTAACTAATGATTTGTCAAAACTCTTGGTTTCCTAAATGACCATTTTCCTTTTTTTTTAATAAAAATAAAAAAATCAGGAACTGAAAAACCCAGTTCCCCCTTACTTCCAGTGGAAGTATGATAAAGTGACTGTAGCAAAGGGAAATCAGTGTAACAGACTTTAATTAATCATTAATGCACCAAGGGGTTCTTGGGAGTGGTCTTAAACCAATAAGAAACAACCTGTTATTTAGGGTATATGTGAATGTAGCATTAGGTTTAAAGAGTTTGGGATCCTGCTATGTCAAACAGGTCCAGAGGGGGATGGAAAGAAATATATTCTTGTGTCTTGTAGGATGCTATCACTGAATTTTAAAAAGCTTGGGAGAAACAGTCCAAAAGACCTGATGTGTTTGGCATACAATACAGATTAATCCATTTTGAACAATAATCAAGACTTACACTCTGGACTCTGCTCTGGGTTCTGATTCTCCTGCCCTGGACCCATCCATACCTTCCAGCTCCTGAATGTCAGCATAAAGAAACAAAACTACAAAAGTGATAAGTGAGTATGTCTACAAATCAATTTAGGATGCTATTAATGTCTTTACTGACCCTTAGAAACCTTTGTCCCAATGAAATTATTTAACTGTTTCATGGGCTTCTTATAAATGGGCTTGATAGTTATGACATTTAGGGCCTGTTTTAAATAGCTTCTGATGATATATACCTGTGTTCAAGGGTCTAAACATTATAGCAGCTTTTTGTTGAGGAGACCAAAGATAAGTATCTTGGCATTTTGAAAAAGTATTCAGACATCTAAATTACTTCTAGTAGAAAGCAAACAAAAAGTCCTCCTCCTGAAATGGCTGTATGTGTTCATATTCATTTTTACACAATTTTATCTATGAGACAGTGTTTTAGTCTGGTTTAATATAAATCTTGTGCATCTGTTATAAGGAAAGGCTTTAGGACAGTGTATCTTTTGTACTCTCTCTGCATGTTGCAAGTGAACACAGCAGATGCAAAGGACTGAAGTATCTGTGTTTTTAACATAAAAGATATGCTGTAAAGTCCACTGAAAAGATGAGTCAATCAGGACAGACTGAAATATAACAAATTCCATTTAAGCCTAAAAAAGGCAATGTCTTTTGAGATGGTGATCAAACACTGAAATAGTTTCATCAGAGGGGCTGTGGAGTCTTCATCTTTGGAGATAATCAAGGGAAGGGGACCTGGGGGGTCCTGGTGGACAACAGGATGACCATGAGCCAGCACTGTGCCCTTGCGGCCAGGAAGGCCAATGGCATCCTGGGGTGTATTAGAAGGGGGGTGGTTAGTACATCCAGAGAGGTTCTCCTTCCCCTCTATTCCACCCTGGTGAGACCACATCTGGAATATTTGTCCAGTTCTGGGCTCCTCAGTTCAAGAAGGACAGGGAACTGCTGGAGAGAATCAAGTGCAGGGCCACAAAGATGATGAAGGGAGTGGAGCATCTCCCTTATGAGGAAAGGCTGAGGGAGCTGGGTCTCTTTAGCTTGGAGAAGAGGAGACTGAGGGGTGACCTCATTAATGTTTACAGATATATAAAGGGTGAGTGTCATGAGGATGGAGACAGGCTCTTCTCGGTGACAACCAATGATAGGACAAGTGGTAATGGGTACAAACTGGAACACAAAAGGTTCCACTTAAATTTGAGAAGAAACTTCTTCTCAGTAAGGGTGACAGAACACTGGAACAGGCTTCCCAGGGAGGTTGAGGAGTCTCCTACTCTGGAGGCATTCAAAACCAGCCTGGACACATTCCTGTGTAACCTCATCTGGGTGTTCCTGCTCCAGCAGGCAAATTGGACTAGATGATCATTCGAGGTTCCTTCCAATCTCTAACATTCTGTGATTCTGTGATATTCAAAACCCAACTGGACACAGCCTGAGACACCTGCTGTAGGTGATCTCCAGAGATGCCTTCCCAGCCCACCTGCTCTGTGACTGTGGTTCTGTAAAGCTGTCAATGTTACCTGAGCTTCTTCCTGCCGCAGTGCAGCAGACTTTAGTCTGGCCTTGATAGGAGTACACAGGCATGAAATTTTGAAGGACAAGCAGCTGGGGGAGGAGATGAACTGTTTTCCTTGCATAAACCAGTTGAGCACACTGAAAGCAACATGTGAGAGAAGTGAGCAGTGCTGTGTGGAAGTGTATGTAAATAATAAAGGCAACATTCCAAACATTTGCGCACGTCATCAACGTTTGGCAATTCAGAGGCACCTTTAAATGCAATACTATCATGGAAAGTTCCATAACGAAGCCCTGTTGTTCGGAACTGAAGACTCCAGTGAGCACTGGAAGTATCACTGCATAAAGAGATGGACAAATCCTATGAAGTTTGATGTAGCATTCTAAAATGTTTAAAGAAAGCACATGTACTTCTTCAATAAATGGAAGGATTACTCTCTATCTATTACTGTTTTCATGTTCAAATACAAGAGGATCTTGCAAGTGGTTTCAATACATTTCTAAATAAATAATCAGTGAGGTTTTTTTATCATATTGCAACATAGAAGTGGAAACAGTAAGAAAATGCTGAGCAAACCAACCCAGTGAATATTAAGAAATGTACAAAAGGAGGCATAATCAATGAGAGCAATGCAACTGCATCTAACTTAAGCATGATGCAAGAAAATATTAAAATGTGAAAGGTTTTAAAGGCAGTAGGTCTTTAAACCCTTATATTGAAAGTGAAAGGTGAATATCTAATGACAGCAAGAGTTCCAACTCTGAAATTCAAACTGAAAAGAGACAACCCAGAGGCAACACTCATTCAAACCCTGATGATCAATCTGAAAGAATAGAGCCCAGGGGCAAAAAAACACTCAGACCTTGGCAGTAAATTTGAAAAGAGAGAGCTTTAGGGCAAGAATCACTCAGCCTTTAACAATGAGCTGGGATGGGTAGATCTTCAGGACCATCCCCACTCACAACCTGACACAGCAAAGAGATAGCAGGAGACTCTGCGCATCCTACAGCCTCTGATAATGAGCCTCATTGAACCTCTGTTATATTCTAGACATTACCCAATACTGAATTTAAAGGAATGCATTGCACTGCATACTAAAGGGTCCAGAATTAGAATGAAGTAAGGGGAAAAACAGAAGAGGCAACACAGATAGTCCAAGAATTATGCTACTGCCTTCAGTGTACAAATCCAAGCTATCACTTTACATTAACAAAACTGACTGGTCAAAGAGCTTGCCTAATGTGAGATATGTCTAATCAAATAGCATTATCTTTTTTCAGGATATTCAAACTGTAGTAAAACTTAACAAAAGGGATTTTTCCTACATGGTATATAGGTTATATAACTGCACTTTCTTTGTTTTGTCTTACTAGCATATATTCTGCAGTAACTGATATACTTTAATTTTAAGGGAAAAAATTGAATAAAGTATTTTCCATTAAGAGAGAAAGATGGAAAATAGTTTTGTAAAGCTGTAGTTTTGCAAAGGTAAAAATTATTTCTTAGTAAATCTTTGTAAGTGCTCTGCCTTCCTAACAAGTAATGCACTTAAAAACCTATAAATTAAGCTTTCAAGTTCATAGCCAGACTGCCTAAGTTAGATATCGTAGTATTGAAAAGAGAGATCTTTCTTCCCCATTGCACAATCCTGACTTCCTAAATAAGGATCCTGAAGTTCATACAGAAGGTGTTTGAGTGAAAGAAGCATCCTGGAGGTCTCCAGAGGGCAGCTCAGAACCTCGACAGTGGTCAGCTTCTCTGAAGACTCAGTTTAAGAAGATTTTGGTGTTGTGTTCCCTCGAAGTCCTCTGTATTCAGCCAATTAGCACCTAATGGCATAAACACCCACTGATAGCTACTGATAACCAAAGCACAAGCTCTGAAATAAACCTAGAGAGCTGCAAAACGGAATTATATCACCTTAAATGCATAATTACTTTCACTGCCATGTATACTTCTGTAATATACTGAAATCAGGTTTCGGGGTTTTTTTGTCATTTTTTTCCCTTTCTTAAAAAATATCTCCAATTAAAAGCATGCCCACTTTTCAGAGTCCAATTGCAACTAGTTTTACACTATACAAGGTTTTGTCATAATATTTCAACCATGTCAAATATATGTTGAGTGTGCTGTTTCTCTGTTGGAAGTAATAAGCTTTCAAACCTTTATTCTAATCAAACCATTTCAGGCTTTAATTTAGAAATGGCATGACTTGTAGATTCTTTCCATGTCCACAGATTCTCTTTCTTCCTTTAATGAGTTAGCAGTTGATGCCTCTTATTGGGAATGTCTGACTGTTCCGCTTCACAGCAATTCTTATATATGTAAGAATTATGGAAGTAATCACGTTCTGAAGGAATATGTCCCACTACAGCTAGTGATACGGTTCTCAGATTTCCAATTTACATGTTTTAAACTAATGACTGTTTACTCTGCTGTATAATAAAAAGAGTAGTTATCACTGGAGCTAATTCATTATATAGTACTTTATTTCTTAGATTCACAGTCTTTCCATGTACAGGACACAAAGTAAGCAATCACAATACCCCCATATCTGTCAAGATATCAGGGAATGTTTAGATTACCTAAACCAGTCTTTGAAAAGGCACTTGCCATCACACCATTTAAGACTTTAAAGTAAGCAAAGTAAGCAATCACAATACCCCCATATCTGTCAAGATATCAGGGAATGTTTAGATTACCTAAACCAGTCTTTGAAAAGGCACTTGCCATCACACCATTTAAGACTTTAGAAGAATGCATTTGTCTTCTGACACTGATTAGAAAAAACAGTAAATTGAGAAAAAAAAACGAGGAAAGGCGTTTTAAGCACCAACAGCCTAATTTTTAATATAGATTTCATCCACAGGCAGTTTCATTTATAATATTTTTCAGCACTGCTTTCAGCATTTAAAAGAAGATCAGATTGATATTGCCTGCTATCCAGCATAGTACTTAATAAATATCCTTGAACATACATTTAATCACAGTACTTCTCAGTATACAAAAAAAGCTTCTGTATCTTTATCCTTCAGAAAAGTTAAGATCTGGTCTTTGGAGTCTTACCAGGTCAGTTATAGGCAGAACAGCCAATGCAAATAACGTAGCAGAGGAAGAAAATTTATCTAGAAAGGGAACTATCATCTATCTGTTGTGTTTTTTTTTTTTTTTTCCAGCTTGCAGTGCTGTCTTAGATTTAAGCAGAGTGGGATAACAGGGACATCCTAGAAACATTGAGGTATTTGAAATAGAAACAGATACTACTTTGAATGACAAAACCTAAATATGGGCAAAGAAGAGACTTCCCTCAAATGTTATTTGCTTTCTTGTATTATTTTTATCATTTGCAATTGTTAGAAATAAATAAACACTACAGCTAGAGTATTGGATGAGGTATTAGAGCTTTTAAAGGGAAACTACTGCTATTGAACAACTGGTAGTGTTCATTTAATTCATATGTGTGTGGTTGCAATCCTGAGTGAGCAACACAAGTGGAGAGCATTGTCCGTACGTGAAGAGTTGTGAATTACAAAGCTGTCAGTCTTTCTCAAAATTGTTGACAGTGTTCACCTGTATCGTATTTAGGTCCTTAGTTGAAGTCAGTGGAGTCAGGCTTTGTTGCACAGTTTGCAATGGAAGAATAAGAAAGGTTTTCATAACCTTAGGTGGCTTTTTGCAGAGTGAATATGTATTTTCATATGGATTTAATTAACTGATTCTCTTAACTATTATCGTCAATTTTAATTAAGTTAGACACCAGAACTCACAGTGTTTTATCAGGAAAAAAATAAAATAATTAATTCCTAAGTGCACATTTATTTCTCTCTTACAGCATTCTGTACTGCTGAACTCCCGGAAATATTTATCTAGTAAGATAAGTCTTGTTAAATATTTCTAAGCATGATCATTTTTACATGCTTAGTGTAGAGCTATATGAAGTGAACATTTTGGCAGATTATATTACAGTCTTAAAACTCTCAGTAACTAAAAAGCCACTGGTACATCATGAAAGTAGCTGATTATTACATAACAAAGGAAAATATGTTTCTGAGCATGAGCTTCATGCTATCTCTGTTATAAAAGAATTTGATCTAATAAAAGACTTCAAAGCTTTAGCATTACTGTCTGAGAAACGTTATGCTTACTGCTCTAGTCAACAAGGCAAAATAATAAGAGAATGTTCAAATCCTTTACTGTGTTGCAAAATGTTTTCAAGAGACAATAGTTTTTCAGCTCAAAGTCTGAGAAAATATAATTGAAATTGTGATTTACTAAAGTATTTGAAAAAATAAGAGATGTTCTAAAGTTGCACAACTAATGTCCAGCGGACAATGGTGTGCTAGATTAGACATCAATATGAAATTCTGAATCAAGTAATCACATTAGTCGAAAATTTAATCAGGATTTTGTCTGAGACATTGAATTAGGGTTTTGGCTAAATATCAGCCCCATAGTAATGATTCTGAAATTCAGCTTGCCTAGCTAAATACATTTGATAGCAACAGAAATTACATATGTGGAACTCATCTCAGCATCTGTTCCTTGTAGTTTAGGTCATCTTCTATTCAATCTATAAATCAGTATAAACAGTTTTAGGAAGCACCGACTGTAGCTGTGCATTGACTGTGAAACTCTTTGGGCAAAATGAAAGACTTGAAGAGAGTTATTCTGAAAATAGACTTTACATGCATGATTTTATTATGCATCTAAAGTAATGACAGCTCATTCCCATGCCCTTCATGAGCCTGCCATCATAAACAAAAATTTAAAAGTATGTTTTTTATAATTATATGTATATTAAAACACTACATACATAAAAAAATATGTATACACGCACTTATTCAAACCTATATAGAAATTCTTCCTAAATAAACCTTATTAAAAATCTAAACCTAAAATTTTAAATACAATGCTGATTTAGTTCTGTTAGATATGACAAGTAAATTGGGAACCAAGAGCTGTTATTTGAAGACATAATGGTGATATTTTCTTTTCCTTAGCTTCTTATTTACTTTTTAAGTAATAAATCCCTGGGTATTTATTAATAAAATGTAAAAAAAAAAAAAAAAAAGTAAAAAAAAAGTTTGCACATCATTAAATAAGATGTGAAATCTTCCATCTCCCTTTGCTTCGCTTACAGGGGTACTTTCTCTGCAAATATCTCAAAACACATGAGATTTCAGTTGAGAATATTTACAGTGCACAAGTATTAACTTTAAAATGTTAAATACAAAATAAAATGCAACAGGACAGAAAAAAAAAAGCTATATACTTTTCTTCTAACAGGTCATTTTTCAAATAACGAATTCAACCCTTTAGAGTCAACATAGAAATCCATGTAATAAAATTTAAAAGCAAATATAGTGCACAACATATTGAAAAAGGTTTACCACCTTAAACAAGAACACTCTCTTCTTTTGTCAAACACTTCTCTGCTGCTTTTGAGAAAATAGGTCTGTACAAAAAACACTGCACTGCCTTGGCAAACAAAGCAACACTCAACATGAATTCATGAATAGAAAGCAGCGTTAGTGCCAACGTTCACAATGCAGCAAATGCTAATATTCAGCATTAATACCCAGAAGGAAACCCTAAAGAACTCATAGGGAGTATTTCCACTGTGTTCAGTAAGCTGTGGATCCAGCCCATGGTGTACGTCTTAGTGTGCTTCCCACCAGGCTTTGCATGAGGCAATTTCTCCAACAATTTATATAATTTACCTCAATGTTACTATATGATTAATAGCAAATGGATATTATGACCTTTCCTCATCACAATAACTGTGCAAGGTGTGGTGACATGTCCCATGGCTACCTAGTGAATTTGGTGATGAATCTCAATGCTGAAGCTACAGCTTAGAAACCACTGTCCTAACACAGAGTATATGCAAAGAATCCTTCTGCCACTCCTCAGGCCTCCTGCCTTTTCCCACAGCTCTCTGACAGTGTCTTTATTAAACAGTATTACCAGCCACTTTCCTTCTCTGTCCTAGTTCTTCCTTCCCCCCCACACCAACATTTCAGTACACGCACACAGACTTTTGATAGCTTGCATAAATGAGGCCTTTAACCTTGATTCAATGGTAGGGCTGTTATAATTTTCCCTTCTTCTTCCATGAAAGATAATGTCAGTCATTTCTGAGCAAAAGTCCAAGGGGAATGTTCTTATACTGCTGCAAAGAAAGACTCGAGCATCTGAATCAAATGGTATCACATAGTGAATAGCACAGTGAATGTGTCTCATCTTTAAAGAGAAATTTATTGCTACTGTTACTCCTGTTGAGCATCTTTCTCCTTAATCCAAAACTGGAAGTTTTTTATTTTCAATCCAATTCAGTTACTGTGGAACCAATTCATAGCAAGTGTACCTAATGCCCCATAAAAATAATGTAGAATCCAGCAGTACATGGTGGTTTATGCCAGTCCAACTTCTGACAGTGTTTCCATTGACTTACAGCATTTTTTTTTTTATAGCATTCAGCAATGGCAGAGGGAGTACTAGAGCGTTTGCAAATTCAGTGGAAAACGCTAAGGAACACTCATCTTCTCTTGAAACATTCTTGTATGTGTGGAAATGAAGATTTGCATGCATTCATATTTGATAGAAATGACCACGTAGAGGATACCCTTCACGAATTTTAAAACTTTAAGACACCCACATTTCTAACTGACTTAGTACAATTGCTCTGTAGATATTGTAGATAATCTTTAACTCTTACTAGAACACCTGCTTCATAATGCTCAATCTTGACATTAGAAACTAATTAAAATATATTAAATTCATAATACTCTATCATTCTATGTAATGCAACATTTAGTGCTAAAGAGCAGCTATTGAATGACACTTCTGCTGAATGGAGCCAGAATGTCTGGTCATTAGATGATAGCAGCAATATTTTAGGTAGTAAACAGATGTCAAATGAATTCATCAATACAAATAAAGATCTGCTTAACAGGATCTAAACCCAATCTTTTAAAGCATCAGTAATTTAATTATGCTTTCCATACACAAAGAACAAACTTATATTTTTTACTTGGAATGACCTTTGTTTTACAGTACTACAACAACAAAGCAAGGAAGGGAGGAACATTCAAGAGAATCTACAAAACTAGCACAGTTATTCTTCCCTTGTGTTGGGCTGCAGAACTTCCCTATAACACACTGGCCACCATCTTCTGGACCAGCAGTACACAGAAAACAATACTGCTACAGTGCCATCCAGTACAAACATACACAACCCATTTCCCTGTTGATAGTGCTCATAAATGAGAAGACTGGATGGAATAAACCAGTATATATCTGTAACTGAAGAATCATAATGTAATTAGACTACTCTGTCTCCTTCTCTATGTTGTTGCTTTTTTCACTCTCATCCTTCCTGTTTAAATAACGGCTTTGCAAAAATGAAAATAAAAGGAAAGCTCATGGACTTGTTTGAACCTGCATAGTACAGTTCCAGATGCTTTATCTTTGGCACCCAGTAATAATTAGGGAAAATGAAGCCCTGAATTTAGAAGGTCAGTTTTCTACAAATAATGCGAAGTCCTGCATTATATATAAAACCAGAATTCAAAAGAATTAAGCACCATGTAGTCTGAAATACCATAGACACTTCCCTTTTATTTCTGTGGTAAAAGGGGAAAAAAAAAAAAAAGGCCATCTAATATTTTCTAATATTTTTGGCTTCTCACAGTCCTTCTAACATATTTTCCAATCTGGGTTTTGTACTACAGAGATGCCTTTCCTCAACATGCAGAATCCACAAAAGGAACACATTCAACATCTCTGTATAATTTAAATCTTCTGTAAGTGCTGGAAAAGATACAGTACAGTATTTATGTAATTTTATCTGGATTATCCTAAATACATTGTTTTCCATACAGTACATATGATTTAATTTTTAGGGCCACACAAAGGCCTGGCGTTCTTTGCTAAACACATTTCCTCTTCAGCCACTTCCCATTACCCAGTTTTACAATATTTCCTGTGACAAATCAGGAGTATTCACTGAAAAATACTTCATGGCAGCAAATGTTGGTTCAGGAAAAAAGGAGAGTGTTTGTTTGTTTGTTAGTTTTTTATGAAATGTTGTAATTTGAATAATTTACATCCTTTAAAAAGAAAAAAAAAAAAAATGAAAGGTTAATATTCTCTAAAATTGTATTTGAGAAATTTCATTAAATCCCAAACCAGCCCGTCTTGACTGACTTGAACATACGAATTTTTAGTTTTGGATCACTAGTAACTATTCAAAATGAAGCCTTTTATATGTATAAAAGTGTAAGAATGCTCAAGGGTAAGAATGTAGTTTTGATATTTTAGAAATGGCGGAAATTTTTTTTCACCTCTACTAATTATTTTATTTCCTGTTAGTCTTCTCATAGTACTCCAGAAGTGGCAACTTGGGAACAGATAAACCACTGCATCCCAATGAAGGAGGGACAAATACTACCTTACCACCTTGGCTGACTAGGTTAAAAAGCTAGTATTCAGGCAGCATGGAGCTCTGGCTGTATTTTTCTTCTCTCCATGCTCTTCGAGGTGATTTCCACTCTTCATGGAAAAATCTACACAGTGACCAATTTTGCCTTGTCCTTTCACAGAACACAGGATGGCTTTCCCCTTGAAGCCCCAGTACTCTCAATGTGACTAGTCAGAAACTTGTCCAGAGAAAATTATACAGATCTTTTTTTCTCCCCCTTTTTTTTTATTTTTTTTCCTCTTTTTCCAGATTTACTTGGTATGCTTGACCTATACAATAGGCTAACCTAGTTACTTCCATTTAACATACTTTAATACTTTCACCATGTATAGTCAAATAATTCTTGATGTCAAATCTACCAGTGTTGCCTTCCATCAATGTAAAATTCGCTTTAGCTTTTCTATAATTATACTTCTTCTACCTTCTTCTTGTCTACAGTTCTTCAGACTAAATATCACCTCCATGATACACATTATAATTTATATTTGCTTTAATGTTGTTAAGCAAGATATGGTACACTTATCCATTCAAACTTCCTGGTGTAGTTAGTGTTTATCATGTAATTCTGAACAAACTGCCCACTCTGTAAGGGGGATAGACTGTCACTAAAAAGGGATGCTTTTAGCTGTAGTTTTACAGCTACAACTCTGCTACCTGCAATCACACTTTACAACAGCGTAGGCAGGTTAGCTAGGGATAAAGTGATCTGCAAGAGGCTAATTTGTTAGAGGACAGAACTGCAGTTTTCCACATCTCTCCTTATTAGTTCTAAAGTGAATGGAACAGGATTTGCAGATAAACTGAACTGAACACAGTGAGACCACAGAGACTTAAGGCTCTGGATGCAGTGCTTGGATTCACTGCTAGCTGTTTTGTTATTTTCTCTGTAGCAGATGCGGTCCTAGCAGCAGAACTGAGGACTCCTTCTCAGTAATTCAATTAGCAGCAATGAAGTTTTTTCTAGCATGTGCTCTGTCTCCATCCAGCAGTGAGCATCTAATTCCTTTCTGCACAACCAGGGAGCACTAACCATGCTACACCAACATACTTGTGCATTTGCATCCCCCCCAACTCCTCATGAAACTGAACCCACACCTCAGACTTAGGGAATGGCTCTAACCACAAAGACAGTCCAGTAATGAAATTCATCCTCTTGCATTTTAAAAGAATGAGTGGTATACTTTAATTTTAAAAACATAACTCTCTAAAGAAGTGGTTCAGTGATATGCATTGTGAATGGCCAGGTCAAATTCTAGTGTCCCCAGTGGAACACAGGGCTTGTCACCATCATCTTTTGCCTTTGGCATGCTCTAGGCATCTACATGCTGAACATTCAG
The DNA here is from genome assembly GCF_036013475.1 of Columba livia. Lineage (NCBI taxonomy): Eukaryota > Metazoa > Chordata > Aves > Columbiformes > Columbidae > Columba > Columba livia. The sequence goes on along the minus strand of NC_088602.1, from coordinate 14,566,058 downwards.
ATTTTAATTACCTTCTTGCTTGTGCCTAACTCTCCTCCTCATAGTAAGTGCTAGAAAAGGTTTCTGGATCCTATTCTGGTAGTTGAAACTGCTGATAGTGATATATGATACCTTTAATAAACTCACTAATTAGTCTATTCTTCCATAGGTTCATGTTCCAGTGTAGATAACATACACCCTGCTAGGAAAAATAATAAAATAAAATTGAAAGAGGCCCAGTGTGCTACTTCATCATACTCATAGCCTGGACTTTCTCTGCAGTAATTATCCTCTGAATTTTCAGATCAATTTTTAATTTTCAGCTATACTTTCACTAAAAACAAATACTTAAAAAGAAGCAACCATGCTATGGTGTCCTATTTTTATTCCTGTTGATTTCTGAAATAACCATGATGGGAGGGTGAAAGATGTGTTAACTAAACTAGCAATCACATTTTAGTGACTGTGTCTGCTGCCAGCATCTGGCACTCTGGTAGTAACTGAGGTTTGCATAGCTTTTCATATTTCCAGAAGCCTTTTGAATATTAAGAGCTGATGTTTTGACACATTCTCTTCCTCTTGCAGCTGGGTCCAGACTTGCTGACGTTTGCAAAATGGACAAAGTGCCTGCAGTTTTCACATGCTCTGCATGCATTGTAATTACTACAGTTACTCTGCATTGCTCTTGTTGACATGTAGATGGTTGGCTTTAACTACTCGCAGCCAGTGGCTTATGCACAATGACTCAAAAAATTCCCTAGGACACATCACCAAAATTCATTGCTGCATGCAAGAGGCATGTGCATGGGTGTGAACAAGTGCATATGTGTGTGTAAATACATCCCTTCCCAGCCCCTGTAGTCATGTAGTGGCCTTTTAGCTGATGCCGTGAAGCAGGAAATCCAATTATAACTTACTTAGCATGCATAACTAAAAATGTTATTATTGGTCATAAAATTACCCAGTTTAAAAATCAAATCTATGAACTGTGTCACTGTATTCCCCAGGCTGACTTCATGCTGTGTGAAGAAGTGCTCCCTTTAATTTGTTTTACCTTTGCCTGCATTATGCAGGCCTCATTTCGGTGTGAGAGAAGGATGAGGCAAAGTGGCTAATTTTCATTGCAAAGTGTCTGGGAATTTAAGCTCAGGCAAACTTCTGCCACTTCTGTGACCGTGCAGAGCTTCTGCATACACTATATGGCATTTCCTAAGTCAAACCACCACAGCAACAACAACAATATCTGTTTTCCAAATGTGTCCTAAAATGAAATGTCACCACTTTGATGAACAGCTCCTGTAGCAAAACAGCCTGTGTGTGACCAAATGGCAACATACGATTGTTTACACAAAAAATGAGCATAATAAAATAAAATTATGCTGGACAGTCAAATTCCATGTTTTTTTTTTTTAAAAAATCCCCATTAGAGCCAGTAGCAAACCACATTATCTTTTGAAACCTTGAACATATACAGATTCATCATCTTGACAAACAAGGTAGATGAAAGTTAACAAAGATCATCACTATTTACTGTGCTGTGGATTCCTCTCATAAGATTTCAGTTCCAAAGAGAAAACTCACTCACAGCCCTGCAGTGAACAGGTTGCAAACCACAGAGGTTTCAACGGCAAGGCATACAGACTCTGTCCAAAGCTCTGGGGTGTCTTCTTGCTCTGGATGGAGGAATATTTTGTGTCCACTAAAATCAATGTTTTCCTCCAAATTCAGCACCTCGGCAATATTAGCCCTGACATGACTTACTTCAATTTCTTAGAGATATCCCCTGAACATTAACTTCCATAAATGTATTTCAGGACGCAAGTCCTTGAGGATGTCTGCACAAACTAGTTTATTTGTATTTGGAGAGCGGAAAAAATGATATATTTGTGAATTTGTGAATTTTCCCATGCTGCTAGTAAACTAGACAAGCTTAATGGTGCAATAAAAAACATATTAATCAAAAGTCCAAGTCAGATTTTTATACACTGGTAGCAGAGGTTACAAATAACACAAACAAAATCCTATTGAGATTGAGTGCTTGCAAACCAACTGCTTCATAGCTGTTCAGCCTCCCTCACTGAGGACAGTAATACATATCTCAGAAGTCACAGGCGACAGTCACAGTTCAGAATCTTTTTAATTTTACTCACAACTCTGAAAAAAACATCATCTGATGACCCTGTGCACTCATACATACATACATTTGAAATTACTCTTTGGGACACAAATGCATTGGACTTGGCCATCTTGGGTACTTAAACATCATTTTCTCCTCTATTTGGTTCACACCTCATCTAGTACAGGCTCCACAAATTGCCCAGATGTTGCAAACTGCTATTCAAAAGATGGGCACCTTATTTGTTATGAAAAGCTGTTAGCTTTTTTCTTAGTCAGTCACCCACGAACATTAAATATAATACAAGAAATCTGCTTATTCTGAAAGCTCATGGATTTTATTACCTTGGCAGCAAAGTGATCTGTTCAAACTGCTTTTTGCTGCCAGTTCTGGAGGTTTCTGTGTCACAGAAAAAGCCATGAAGAGTGGATGAATAGATAGCTGACCCCTTCCCTTATGCTTGCATCAATTTTCACAGATGGGAGAATGAACAGATTGTGAAAATGAGGTCTCTGGTTGCTCAGAACCAGTGGTAGTTCATAGATGAACTGGATTAAAAATAGATTTTCAGTTTTGTGACAATCAGTAATAAAATCCCAGTTGGGAATGGAATTTTATTTTCAGAATACCAAGAGAATATTTTTAATCTGGAGAAGAAAAAGAATGGGAAAGAAACAAAATATTTGAATAAAATGTTTATATTTTACATCACTCTTTCACTCTTTCATTAACAAATAAGCATCCAAACGCTGTCATCAAAGCTTGTTATAAATAAATAAAAAAAAAAAAAAGCAAATCACTTCATACAGAAGCTCCTGTAACTCTCATTTTTTCCTCAGATGATTGTGGTGTTTGGTTGTTTCCGAACAAGAGAAAAAAAAAATAGTGACAGTGACACATATATCTAATATTTCAGTGCTGTCATATTTGTGTGTGTCACTGATAGGTGAAAAACCTCTCACCCAGCATGAGGATGAGATGGAGCCAGTTTCCCACATGCCATAGCCCGTACCCCTGCCCACACAAAGCCCCTCGTCACTCACGAGCACATTTCAGGAAACTTCTACTCAAATGGCAAGGGGCTTGCTACACGGTCTTTAAAATGTTGAAGATAGCAGGTTGCACTGAAAAAATACACTTGAAGCTTGATCTTTCTCTGGAAAATAACCATACACAAACGGCACAGTGGGGAACTGTATTAATCATTGTGTAGTGGCTTTTGCACCAAACACAACAGGTTAACTGATATTTTAGTCAACCTTGCAAATTCAGCATGAAATGCGAAAATCAGGCAAGGCTCTCTCCTAAGTATGATCATGATTAATAAAAGAGCTAGAAGGAAAAAACTGTCCTGAGTTATAGCTCAGGAGTTTTGTCATGGGCTGCAGTAATATAGCTAACTCATTGAAGTGGGCACAGTGAGTGAACCCTGTGGACATTTTTCCGAGTGGAGCAGCAGTCAGAAAATAATATTATTCACCAGCCTCATATGGCATTTGTTGTATCTTCATCTAGTTTCCAGAAAAAGTAAAAATAAATATGAATGTGACTTTCTGAATATTTCATGCTGTTGAAAGTGAACTACATTTGACTGAATGAAACAGCTTCTTCAAAATGAGTTTATAATATATTTACAAGATACTAGATATTTTTGAGATTTTGAAAATAAGAAATTTTTAAAAATTTTAGGAAGTAAGTATTTGGGTTTGAAAGACATAAACCACAAAAATAAAGAGATTTTTAAGGTTAAGAAGTATGTTTTTTTTAAATGTTTCGGATAGAAATACAAAATTGTTGTAAATCCAAAAGTACTAGTCCATGCCATGAAGTAAAGATAATGTGTAATTATCATTGCCTTTTTAAAGCTACTTGTCCAGGACTTCACCTAAGATTAGCTAAACTGCAGTCAAGGTTGTTGAAGGGTATGTTCAGTTTAAGATTGTGCATGAAGTTGTTCAGAAACTGCATACGTGTTTCCTGAAGTCAAAACTGCAAACACTGCTGGTTTTCAGCTTTATCTGCTCTGTGGGCAGGGTCTGGGCTTTCTCCTTACCAGAACATCAATATTTATGAGCAAAAGCCAGTAAATTTGACTAAGAGGGATATCTCTTAGTTTTATTTGCCCTGAATGTACAAAGGAATGAGAATAAGTCACGACCTGAGATTTAAATGTGTATAAGACACTTGTCTCCTACAGGACCTCATATGGAAATCTAACCAGTTAGTCACTGAGCTGCATTAAACTGCTTTCTATCAGCTCCCCCTCCTGTCTGTTTTTCTTTACCATTTATTTTCTGGTAGCTTCTACATTTTTGTACTCTCCCTTTTAAAAGTATTTTTAGGTTTTCTTCCATCTCCTGCCACCCTTGCCAGCCAGAGCAGTTACAGGAGCCCACCTTTGCTCACAGCTTGGATTTCTTGCCCAGATTGCAGCTGTAACCTGGCACCCTGCAAGAATTGATTGGTCACTCAGATCAAAACATTAAATATTTAAAGTGGCACCACACCATTCATAAAGTGAAATGTAAAGTGTTTGTTTACTCTCTGCTAATTATTTTAGTTCAAGCAGGCAGACTCAACTGCCTACATTATTAATTAAATCTCTAAAATGAGCTAAGGATAGGAAATGTTCTCCTTTGCTGGTAACAGTGCTAAAGAATAAGCCGTAATACTCATTAGCCATATAATAACATGAAAATCTTTTTTCCCAAATCATGCCAATACAAAGATAAAGAAATCATACTAACTCATATTCCCAAATAGTCTTGACAGAAGCTTAATAGTCATGAAATCTCAGATGTTAGCTATCTTTAGGAGATATAACTAGTGTCACTAATTTACTGTTGTTTGAGGCTCTCTATGGACTCAAGTAGCAAAGACTCATGGTCTCTAAACAGCATGCTTCAAAACAGATTAGTTTGAAGGTTATCTTAAAGGAAAATAGAAGGTTTCCCCACAGGCCATGCAAGAGCAACATATAGTAATCTGCATACAGCTTCTACCAGTGGTCTATTTCTTTACAAATACATTCATACTTGCCATAGGAAAGTTATATAAATAATCACCACTGGGCTTTGGGATCAGGAACACTGTACAGTGAGAAAATCACGACAAAAATTCACATTCATACTGAAAAGAACTGTTCAAAAAACCTGAAGAGTTATATGTTTTTGATACAAAGCCTGATAGCTTCATTGCACAACCTGAAACAATGCAAGATTCCAGAGCTGGGATTTTCAATGATGACCTGAAACTGTGTTCTATACTGTCAAAAGTTTCACACAGTGGTCGAGTGCTGATTTGCAGTTTAAGACCAGAAACAGTCAAAATTCTAATTTCTGTTAGACACAAGGGGACAGATCCAAAGGGAATGAAAAAGACTAGTTATGGCATGCAAAGAGGTGGGATAGATGTAAGCGCACACGTCTGTGAACTGCAGCTTTTGAGTGTTGCAGAATATAAAGCCTACGACTCTGCTGTGTGTCTCCACAGGACTCTGGAGCCTAATTATAGAGCTGTATGAAAAAGTTCTGCTTGTCAGCAGAACCGGCAGGGGGAAAAAGAAAATCCACATTTTTGCACATTCACAGAAGAATAAAATATTTAGGCAGAAAATCATCATTGCTGCAGATGGACACTTACAGCACAAAAATGGGTAATTTTTGTGCAGCTCCATTTGCCACTAGCATAGCCAGAATACATTTGGTGGCAGATTTAAAATCCAGCCTAGAATTCCTCGGTCACTGTCAGTGGCAAAATATGCTTCATAGGGCAGTAGGGGTTGAGGGTTTCAAATAAATTCAAGGTATTGGAGTCATCCTAAAATGAGTGGGCGGGATGACACCAAATTTTGTGTTGCTGCACTCATTTATGCCAGCACAGAATTTGGCTCTGGATGGTTTTGAGTCCTTCTGGGTAAGGATTAGCCACAAAAGCCCACTCATGACTACAAAAAGGCAAAATGTGGGGATATGTCCATGTCGTGGCAATGAAGAAACAGAACTAGAAGAGGCATAAGAGATACACACAAATTGTTAAAAAGCAGTCAGCACTTGCTAGTGGTCAATGGACTTCAACTACCGGCTTTCATTATATTTAAGGACACGGTCTATAAATGTTTACTTTGGGTGCAAAGAAATATGCCTATAAAAGAGCTAGTCTATACCCAGAACATGTCATAAGGATCACTATGGTATTTTCAGGAGAAATACAGCTGGGCAGGATAGTAAGCACAATAAACCTCTGATTCCTAGAGGTGTTCAGGTGACAGTATATCAAAAAAACCTCAATAACCCAGATCAGTGCTCTGTGTGCATATGTTGTGTGACCCTCCATATTCCCAATAGAGGGGTTGCCTGTTTGCAGATACAGCTCTGTGACACAGAAGAGGAATAATTTATGTAGACCCTCTCCTTCTTCCCCTCACTTAGTACTGAGCAGAGAAAGTGGGATTCATCACTGCACAGTCCCCACCATTTCTGTACTACCCAGCCTGTGTTTACAGCCTCTTGGTGGAAAGCCTGGTTCTTAAACTCAAGCTGTAGTGACCTGTGCTTTCAGCTTTGGGTAAGTATCTTTTTCTTAAGCTTGTTAAATGTGGTGTGAATTTTTTTGTGAAAGTGCTTTTTTATTTCTTTTTTCTTCTTTTCCCTCAGCATCATCTAATTCAGCAGTCCTTGGAGTGCTAGAGTCTCTTTAATGTATCTCAAGCCACAAGGACTCTAGCTTTACTGCATTAAGAATATACATTTATTTACTGGCTTTATATCTGACAATGGGAGTGACGAAGACTTGTGTTCTCAATACTTCCCTCATTTCCTTCTTTTTTGTCTGACATTGGCAATAAAATCCAAAATACAGAAAAGGCAAATCAAGCACACAAATTAAGAAATGTAATCTCACGCCAGCCAACATATAGGAAAAACTCAGGTGATGAGGAAAACAAAGGAAAATGGCAATAAAAGAGACTGCAATAGAGAAAAAGAAATATAACTAAAGTCACAAAATCCAATCATATTTTTAAAATACTAATGCATTCAGAACAAAAATTAGTAGAAAGTGACAAAAATCTCCTGTGATAGGCCCTTCTGTCCATAGTCTGCCAAAGTTTCTTTTGACTGAACTGTTAGACTGTTTTATTAAGCAAGGAAAAAGGATTTCTTCCTATGTCTCTGACACGTCTTATAACCTGTTGTACAGCATAAACAAGTAAAACTCTTATGTCCAGTGTGCTTAATCCTGGAAATTAGTTTGGTTTGGTTTCATTTTTATTTTCAAGTTAATGGATAGAGGTTTTCTCAGCCACTTCACAGAACAAGATTTGGTCCAATAAAAGGTAAACTTCTGTATTTGTTTACTCTGTTACAGAACTATAATAAACCATGAAAAAAAAAAAAAAAATAAGAGTCCAAAATCACAGCCTTGCACAGAGCTCTTTACAGTCTGTTTCTTCCACTGACAAAATATTCCAGATCTTATTATACCACCTACAGGTAGATTTTAGAGAAATACTTGGGATCCCCTAAGCTGCTTAGTTACACTCCTGTAAGTTGCAAAAAGCAAGTGTGTCCATTACATTTTTTAAGATGTTTTTCATAACCCAAGATTCTTTTGACTTTAAATCAGTCTGCACAAAGCAGTCTGTTATCTTTTTCTGAAATCACAGATAATACATGAAACTAACATGCAGTTGTTGAAACAGAGAATATTTTAGTAAATACTAAAATGGTGAAACTGATCACACTGTCTTATATGCCAGCTTTTATTTGATACAGAATGTCACATATGAAGTCGTGTAATCATTTTCTGTTGAAGAAAAATAACTAAAACGATGATACACCTCTTTTTCTCTCATACTTGATTCTTGTTTACAAATCCTATAATCCTATATAACCATGCACACATTGTTTATAATTCCAACATATTTTTGTAAGCTTTGAAAGAAATCCTTAGCAAATTCCTCTACATTCCTTTATTAATAGTCTTTACAACTAAAGTCACGATGTTTCAAAATAACTATTTTGCAAAGCTTGACAGAGAAGGAATCTTGATAATAACTTAAGGATATTTACTGAAAACTTACAGACATAACATAAATTCTGAATAAGTAAGTTATGGTGGTAAATGACCTTTTAAGGGTATAATCTCTAGTACTCCCATATGCTTAATGCTTCTCAATGTGCTCAAGCTTATTTATTTTCTAGAAAAGGGCTTTGCTTTTTTGCAGAGCTTGATCAACCAGTCTGTCTTGCTTCAACTTTGCAGAAAATATGCAAGAATTTAATTCAAATTCAACTGAATTATACTACTTTAATGCTGCATATTTTCTCCTGTTGTTGATTAATATACCCCTTGTGCAAACATCTTCCTCCTACCTGATGCCTTCAGTAATGTCTCAATTTGTTGCTGATGACATTCAAATTTCCCCCAGAGATACCTTGTGAAGTCACAAACAGAGGATTATGCCCATCAGTGAATGACTCAGGCAAAAAGTGATTGATAAGGCAAATAAATACTTAGATGTTAGCAGTCAGTGAGTTGTGATATGCAAGAGGGAAAACAAGTCTGCAGACATTTCAGCTATATATCTCGTTTTCTTAATTATCTCTTTGTTTGCCAATGGTCTTCTTAATAAATTATCCTCTCTCATTATCTGATCTGTTCTACATTTTCAGTTATGGCTCTTCTCAAAACCAAGTAACAGTCAGTCTTTCTCAGCCTGAAGCTATTTCAATACCCAACCTGCGTCCCCAGACAGAGGAAATACTGCACAACTGTTTTTGAATTGAGAAACCGTGCTTGTGCTGAGTTTTATGTAAGCAATAACTCATGACACTGCATAAGTTTCAACGGAGTAAGAACATCCTGAGCATCCTGCGTAGCAGAAGGCTGAGAAATCACGACCATGTATAACCTCACATGTGCAGAAGTCAAAAACCAAACACAGAATAAGGCCATAACACAGGAAATACATTAGTAAGCATAGAACAAAACAAAACAAAACAAAAAAAAATCAACTGAATGGAATTTTAATTTATCTCTATGTCCAGAACTTCAAATGCTTGTTTGGAATACAACCACCATTTTCTGTGCTAGGCATACTGAAATTCCTATACAGGAATAAGATGGCTCATTAAATTTTCAGTATTTTCTATTCCATCTATTTCAAAGTATGCCCATCTTGTCCCCCGTCCAAGCCATCACAAGAATAAATGTAAAGATAAATGAAAAATCCTGATTACATCGCAGTAGCACGAACATGACAAAGCTGAATGACTCTGCCAGACCAACAGTTCTGAATGTCACAAAAGTGTTCCATCATGCTCAGAATCATTTTTCAGAGACTATTATACTTAACTTTTGGAAAATGTTCTCTGTGAGAACCATCTCAGAAGAAGAGGTAAAATGTATACTGTAACTTTGTTAACTCATTCTCATGTGATTTTGTTGATTACACTCCATGTCTATGTGGAGACCTGAAGTAACTGAAGGCAGACAGCATAAGAAAGTCTGTAGAGTAAGCTCACAAGGATAACTGGTCATCTTTCAGAAAAGATAATGCATCTGTATTTAAACAGGTAATAATTAGCCACTTTTTCCAAAAGCAGATTTCTGTTAAGCTCCTTACCAATTACTACTTAGTTTTGAGAGCACATTTAGGGGGAAATGATTGCAACAAACATATCTTCTGGATATGTCTTTTTTATGACTAAGTAAGAATTACAACTTTTCAAGTTTAGTGCCTTTTCAAAATAAGGTTATGAGGGGGTTATGCTGACAGATTAGCTGCTTCTGATACTACGACCACAGTCCTTTTCATTTATGCGCCCATCTGCCCATTCTGTTACAACCTGCAACAGAAATGTTACAAGCACAGGACAATGTCCCTCACATACTTAGTGGAGACTATAAAACCAATAAAATAAAATGGGGTTCATGAATTCTTGCAAAGCAATGCTATTTGGTAAGGCAAGATACCCAAAAGACTGGACTGATATTATGTCTACACCAATTACAAAGCTGTACGTTTAGTCTTGATCAGAACGATTTGCAGGTTAGGATATATAGTAAATCTTAAACTTCTGGCTCCTAGACAAATGAGTATTTTCACTCACAATGAGACTGAAGCCACACTCCCTGTACATGGAATGGAAAATTGTCATCCTCTATCCCTCTCAGTAACTGCGATGAACTACCTCCAGTGTTTGTCTGCTTTCAGTTTCAGCAGCAGAAGGTTCTCTGAAGAGATCATGTTTTAACACAATTTACAATAAAACCTTTAAGAGCACACTGAAAAAGGAAACTCCCAAAAGAGGTTTCTGATGGATGGAAAGAGTTTGATGCACTTTCTATTTCTAGGTATGAGAATGGAGAAGAGTTATCAGATTTTCCTGAGACTGACATGTAAGTTTGGTCCTGAAGGAGATATAAAGAGGTGAGCTATGGTGTTGGTAACTACTACATGACAGCATGAATTACTTTGTCATTCTGACACAACCTCATGGCTCTGTAAGCTTAGGAGCTAGTCTGGGTGGATGATTACACAGAATAAGTATAGGCATGTGTGCTCAAGAACATTAGCTCTAACATGGATGGTAATTCTAATGTTTTATTATATTCAAAGCAGACAGTATCTGCTATCATATTCCCTTGTTATACATCCACTTACAACACCTAAAACTTGATTTGTGGCCTTTATGAAGTACAGTGAGAAATCATCCTGAACTCCCTTTTCGAAAGCAGCACATAACCAAAGATAACATTTTACTATGATTCATATACTTTGGGATATTTTCATAAATCAGCCAAGAAATTAATTATAAAAACGAACAGATTACATTCCCTTCCACTAGACAGAAAATGTTATTGTTGCTTTCATTTCACCTTGCAAAGATACAGAATCATTAGTATATAATACATGTGTGTGTATAAACACAGATATACATATACACACATTAAGAGACAATGAGATCTCAAATTTAAGTAGAATCGGAATGTATTTATCTTACCAAGTTTTAACAATTTTGTAATTTTTTAAAAGACACCGGCCCTCTAATGTAGTGTTATTGATCAGAATTGCTCAGAAGATACAACTCTGTAGGGATTCCATCACTTCCAGACAGAGTATTTTTTCCTTGTAAAGTGCTAAGAAGTTGCTAATACAGAGTGTAAGAGACCCTGAAAAAAGCATCAGAGAAGCTATGCACAGGAGAAAAATAAATTCTGTGAAACACCTACCAATATAATATTAGCAAGAGAATGTCTATTTGACATTGATTCTCAGAAATTAAGAATGCTGTGTAAACTGTGGTGGATTTAAGTTTAGTATTTTAGACTACAAGAAATTGTTCAAATGGTAGGTGGTTCTGAAACTGAGAGAAAGTGCAATGCAGAAGCAGATAGCAGGAGCATATGGAGGAAGCAGACCAACAGTGGCAAATTATGCAGTGAATTCAGAGGAACTAAAGTCTGTGTTGCAGGCTACACGCAGAAAGACAAAATCATTTAGAAGAACCATTTTTCAATACCACTGAACGAATCACCTCAGATGGGTCAATGCCAGCCCTTTGATGTGTATATTCTTAACATACAGTTTCCAATGCCATCAGTAAAGATTTGCATTAATTAGTTAAAATAAATATTCCTATAATTAACCTAATTAGAAAACTTTCAGTGTGCTGAATCTTTTCAGTGGAACAGATTTTTCTGTATTGCTAGTGAATCAGATTTTTCTTTTCCTTTTTCTTTTTCTTTAATACGCCAGCTTTATAGCAAGCAAGCAAGAAAACTACATCTCAGGCTGTCACTTAAAGGATCATACTTTTAACCTACTCCTTTCATCCAAAGCTCTTTACCTTTACTGACACCCTCTGGTCCCTATCTCTAAGTCAGGTTTGAATTCATTCCAGCACTCCATCCAAAATTTACTTTCCAAATCAATATTTTGTGGAGCACAGAACTGGACATTTTCTGAAACCCCCATAAATCATATCACTGATTCCCCAATAGTTCACCATGTCAGCAATTTATTCAGGGGACTCAAGCAAATTTACCAGTCATGACCTTCCTGTATTGAATCTGTGCTGACAGCTGTAAGTTACGCATTTCTTAAGGTTGCGCTTTATTACTTCCTAACAGCAGTGGTTTTAATCATACCTTTTATCTTAGTTGCTAGGATATTTTTCCTCAAGATCTGTTGTCAAAGCTGGTTTCTTCCAAGTTCTCAGCTATAATTCAGCCAGTCAGACTTTTTGTATTTTCTGTTTTCATTCTTAGTACATCTGCCCTCATTATAAAATGAAATTAAGTTCCCTTCCCCTGACATTTTAACCTAAGAGTCAAAGTATGACCTTCAGCTTCATATTGACCAACAAAACTAAAATGTACACTCTTAGTCTCCCGACCATCCACCTTCTATCCACCCAGCTATCTTCACACTTCATGTCACACTCTGCTAGTTCGGACTTTTTGCATGGGCATTTGCTGTTTAAGTGTATGAAATAGAAGAACTGCATGTTGAATAGTCCACTTTTAAAACTAGTTAGCTGTTATCACCTTTAAGAATGCTTAACGCTTCATCCTCCTTCCTTTATATACTTGTTGTCTTCCAAGACTTGGTCTTCTTAACCACATCTCTTAATCACTCACATAGTTAAAAGTAAATTGCCACAGAGGGCCACTATACATGAAATATTCCTCAGTTACTATAGTTCATGTCTCAATTTTCTGTCTTCCATTTAGAATACCTCACACTAGTAAAAAAGAGTCATCCCTCCCTAACAGATAGATAGTGAAATTTTGGTGGTTTTTTTTTTTTCACTTACGATTTTGCAGATAAATGCTTTAGTGATTAAAAACAATTTATGAAAATATATTCTTACAAATTGTAATAGATATTTTATAGCACTTTAAAGTAATTACCCAATTATTGCTAATTCTTTTGATATCCACTGTAATAATATTAATCACAATTAACTGATTTTGTGTTAATATTGATTGTCACTAAGTACTTCTGAAGGAGTTCTACTATAATTCAGCAATAATTAATTGCACGTTTAGCAACTGGAAAATGTCATCCAAATTTTAATTATTGGGAATCCCCCTTAGCTTTTGGCTAACAGTGAACATATAATTTATTTGTAGTTTCAAACTTTAGGGTCTGATCCAAAACTCACTGAAGACTAGAGAAATGTTGACTCCTTAGAAAACATTGTCATCAGGTCCTTCATTAAAAAACATTATTGAAAATACGTCATTCAAGGAAAGTGTTACTTTTAGAATTAAAAACATGAACAAACTTTGCAAACACATTATGCCATGTTTCTGAAATATTGCAACACACAGAAAAGTTTAGTCTTAAGTAGTCATGTTACACTATCTTGTGTAACTTCTGTGTTATGAAGTTTCTGTGCTCAACAGTAACGAAACTAAACATCTGAAGAAGTACAGAGATAGTAATGGAAGCCGATTATTTCTCTAAGATAAAAATCTTAAAAAACACAGTTTCACTCTCTATTATAGAAATAGCCCTCGGTTCATCTTCTACCCAGCTCATAGACATTCCTCATAGTCTTATTCGCTGTCCTCACATCATACAGGAAAAATCAGTGCATCTTTATGTCATTCCATCTCCTCTGCCTGCCAGCAAAGCAGAACAGTCCAGGCACCGTACTCTTCTAATTCAGGAGATAATTGTTTATCCCAAAGTACCATTTTGAACTTTATAACAACACAACTTCAGTGCATCACTATAAACTCAATACACTAGATTATTTTCTGTTTAACCCTCAAGAATTAGCACAGTAGCTCTCCCAAACATAAAAAACAGCACATTAAAATAGGCATTTTTTTTCTCTGGAGTACGTATTTTTTCTAAAAGCTTCACATCTCTTCACAACTCATCCACTGCAGTCGTTTGCTAGCTAGTTAAATGACAGGAAGCATGCAGGAGATCACAGTAATTTCTGCTTCAACTTTTTTCCTCAATTTTGACAACAATTTCAACATTAGATTCAGAACAAAAAGCAAAACATATAAACCTGAAGAAGCCCAAAAATGGGATCTCTGACCATTGCTGGCTTCACAGGAGACTGCTCACAGAGATGCTGCGATAGATACTACAACAAATAATCTGCACGCACTCCAAAGTCTAACCAGGGAAACCAGTGCCTAGCTGGGGGAATGGCAGAGACACTTACCGCTGCTGTGGCACCGTCTCTCTCTCGCCCTGACTCTCAGTCTCTCTCTCCCATCCTCCTGACAGCCTCAAATATAGCAGTCCCTTATGGTGCTGAGCCTGTGTGGAGCAGAGGATTGCAGAGTTGTTTGGGTTTTTTCTTTTTTTTTTAAACCATCCAGAGGTAGTTCTCCAGATCCGACCGCCTCTCCTCGCCTCGCTCACTGATGAAGAGACCCAGGTGAAGGCATCCGCGTCGGCAGCTCCCGCGAGCCCCTCCCGGCCCCGCCGTGCCCCCTCCCCGGCGGGGGGGGACGAGGCACCTCCCGCGGCTGCTCCCAGGGGGGCGGCGGAGGCTCTGCCCGCCCCTGGCTGGATGTGTGTGTATGTGTGTGTGTGTGTGTCTATGTGGACGCTTATGTGTGTGCCATGTCACACTGCCGCCCGCGGTTCGCCCCTACCCCTAAGCGCACACGGACTCCCCCCTTCTTTTCTCCTCCTCCTCGCCGCTTTCCTCCCTGATTTTCTCCTTTTCCCCACTCTGCCCCGGAGCGTGAAGGCAACAGGGTGACTTGACAAGCGCTCTTCCCTGGTCTATTACTCCTCTCGAACCCAAGACATCAGCTTTCCCCAGAAATCACTTTTTGCCCCTATCCCCTTTTTCTCACCCCCCTCCCCATCCTCCTTCCAGGTAGATTATTTATTTAAGATTTTTTTTTTTCTTAAATGTATATTGTTCCCCTCCAGCGGTGATGACTCTCTCTCCCTTCCGCGCCCTGCAGCCGGCCGCTGAGAACCGCGGCCGCTACCTGCACTGCACCGCCCCGCTCCGCGCCCGCGCAACCTCCGCCTTTATACAGCGGCGGCTGGAAAAACACCAGTGGCAGCAAGCCCGGTGCCGGCAGCTGTAGCTCCGCGGCTCCGCCAACCTCTTCCCTCTCTATTCCCCACCATCCATTCGCTTTTAATTGCAGACCGCTTCAACAGCTCGCAGCGCCCCGCCTCGCCCCATCTTCCGCGCTGTGCTCCGCGCCGCTGCGCCCTCCTGCCACCCCCCCGCCTCTGCGCGGGCCGCGCAGCCGCTCCCCTGCGCAGCACCGCCCCCGCGGCCGCTGCGCGCCTGACCCTGCGCAGGTGGCGCGGGTGCGGAGCCCTGGGCAGGGCTGGCGGAGCTGCCCTTCGGCGCCGCCGCTCGTTCAAATTCGCGTTTTTCGTGTTTTTCGGTATCTCCGTGCTCATCCTTATCTGTACTGCCTGCTCACACTTTGTGCCTGTAATGGCCACCCTCAGGATCTGGGCTGATTTTAAATCCTTCTCTTTTTTTCCTGTAGCAATGACAACTTTCTGCTTTAACATTTATTACTACTCTGCCCTTCTATATTTTTCTTTCCTAGCTTTTTTTTTTCTTCCAGAATTAGGTCTCTTTTTTTTTAACTTATGTGTTAACTAAATGTTGTCTAGTTCCTATTCTCCAAGATTTTTGTCTGCTTCAGTGACCGTGTTGCAATGGTTTGTACTTCCTGAACATGTGTGGTGTATAAGCGTGTGTGTGCCTTTTTCTTTACTAACACGTCTTCATATCTTTTTATTTTCCTATCTCAAGTATTTTCTGATTAATTTTTAGAAACGGTCTTTTATTTGTTTTCGATTCATGGGGAAGAGGAATTGTTTGATTTTGGAATTTGCTGGGGGTTCTTACAGACTCTAATCTTAAATCTTGACAATACTGATATGAGTTTTTTCTCTGTCTTTTGCTTGTCTTTTATATTGAAGCCTCTAGCAAGATAAGTTTTCAGGGATGAGTGACACTGTTTTATACACTTTTGTGGTCTTGTATACTATATGGAAGTCTGTCCGAAGATTTGCAGCTTGACACCATGTTAAATGAATTCTGCCCAGTAATATCAGTGAGGATGAGCTGAATAAACTCACTCACCTTTCAATTCCTTTTTTTCTTACTCTAGGATTGTAAATTTCAGTTCGTCATAACCACCTCCCACTGTCTTAACTATCATAGTGAAAGACAGAGAATGAACTCATCATTAGAAATTGACTTTGCATGCACTAGCCCATACAACACAGAAGAAAATTGTCTCCGCAACTGTGAATGGGTCTCTAGATATATTTCTGTGGGACAAGAGATGTTGACACTTGACACAGGTTCTCTTCATTGACTCATTTCATTGAGTATTGTCATCTGGTCGTTATTTCCAGTGTTACTAGGTTACAAGACAGCATTTAATCAGAAGCCACGAATAGTGACTGCATTAATTCTAATCTTATGAATAACTTATGAGACTCCATTTCTCAATATTTCGAAAGTGAATGTTAAAGCCAGAAGCATTTTTTGCTAATAAATATATTTTTTACATACTGTAGTCATTTAGGACAATGGTGAGGAATTACTTGTGAAAAGGTGACTTTCACTGGTTACTTGTTTTTACAGGTAGAGATGGAATTAAAAGAAATAGATTTTTTTCAAATTTTATTTTTAAGTCATAAAGACTGGATTTTATGGCCTTTATCTTCCCTTGTGGAGTTTATAGGTCGAGGTTATTTTTAAAGACTACTATAAGGCCCACATACCATACCCATTGGGCTACGTTATTTTTGCTTTTAGCTCACTTTTATCTAAGAATTCTTGCCAAGGCAGTGTCATGGAGGTATACAGAAACCGATCCAAACAAAATATAAGCTTGAACTTTATTTCATGACAACACAAAAACCAAGCAGCAGAAAGCAATGAAAACAGAGACAATCCAAAATCGATCAACACCCTGATAACATTTGACACACCACTGTAAGTTCGTTGTACCAGTCAGAGTATTACTGCACGTTAGCACATGAGAACGATAATCCAAAGCGCACACATGCTCATTCACAAAGGGGAAGCTCTCTCAAGGGTGCCCAGAAGAAATAATTACTTGCCAGGGGCAGGGTGAGGGCTCTCTCAAGAATATATCCAGAAGAAATAATCACTCACTAGGGGTAGAGGTGAGGGCTCTCAGTCCCAGGAAGTTTCCTTAGGCAGTGTCGCTGACTGAAGGGGAGAGATTCCAATCACAGACCCAGTGCTGTGAGAAGACCAACTCAAAAGAGGTTTTTGGTGGGGTTCCCATTTATAACCTAGTTCGATCTGAGCTGTGATCATATATGATCATGTCCAGAAGATTCTCTGGGCTGAGGCACCCCATTGGCTGGGGGCACTGTCTGTTGACTGAGGAGTCCTGCTTCTCTTGCTCCCCCAGCCAGGGTGTACATGACGGGGGTCACTGTACCCCAGTGGGTGCATGGTATTTGACAGCCAACCAAAGTGTGTATGGAATGACAGCCAAGGTGGGGTGTAAAAGTTACGAAACTAAGGGCGTGAAAGAGCCAGTGGCTACCATGTTAGAAGCCCTGGTACCATAGGTCACAGGTACCTGTTTATTTTGAATGGCTACTTTTTATGTTTGTTTCCTTCCTTTTAACTTCACATCAGCAATATTTCTACAAGGACATATTTTTACCTTTTCGTTTAATATAATTAGAAATTGACTGTGTATGTATGAGTACCATTTTTATTTTTCCTTGACAGTTAAGTGGCACACAGCTTTTAAACAGGTTAACATTAAGTTTGATTGTGTGTATCCTTTGCAAGGTCAGTTCTGCTTTTACTCCATCACTGTAAGACCATGAGCTGGTTTATGGCATATATGTTCAATGTTTAATGCATTGGCAGTGAATGATATTCACCTCTTTGTTACGGTAATATTGTTGTTATAGACTTTAAGTCAATCTAGCTGCATTTTGCATATTTGATCTAGTTGTCTAACCATCTCTGTATGAATGCCCTAATCTCTCTATCTTCGTGTCCCCAGTGGGCAAGCAAACAGATGCAGCACATCTGCAGAGTCTGAATTGTTTCTGAGCTCTTCTCTTATTTGTTTTGTACATCTTTCCTTTTAATTCAATCTCTCTTCTTCTTTTAAGCAGAGCGTAATGTAATATTTTTCTTTGTCAAATGGAGAGCTATCTGAGCAATACCATTATTATTGGGACATTTCATTGTACTTTCTTAACCAATTGATGCATATAAGTAAAAGTTAGGGAGTGAATCTTGAAGAAAATAATTGGCTGCACAACTTTCTCCTACACATCTGTGTCTGCAACAGCACTGGGGGCGTATCTTTAGAGCAGCATGAAAGATTTTCTCTCTCTCTTCCCCTCCCCATTTATAACAAGATATTCCTTTGGGTACCTGGAGGACAGTATTTAATAAATACTAATTTTTGAAAGATATGCATTTGCTTTATTTTAGTACATAACTGTATCAACTTAGTGGCAGCGACTGTATTTTGTCCTCCCCTAGAACATCTGGATAGACTCATTCAGTTCCTCATGGCTGCATAATTAGACTTATGAGAGAATTTTGTAGGGGGATAAGCAGAATTATGTGTACATGTGACACATAATTCTTCAGGCCTTGGGCAAACAGCAGAAGATGCAGAGCCTACCATGCAAGCTTTCAGTTATAGCAGATAATTAACAAACTGGAGATGTTAGCAAAGGGAAGAAATTGCTGCATAAAATAAACAAAAATAACCAACCTCTGAGGACTTGAGTCTCCTAAATTTTCAGAAGTGCAGACAGATGACAGCCAGTCCAACATAAAGACTGGCAGAAAGTTAACCTGTTTGAAAAACTTTTGAAGCAGCAGAATGAAGCATGTTCCATATTGCAGACTTATATCATGACACAACAGTCTTTTTTATTCTGCAAGAGAAACTTCTAAACTGGATATATTGTTTAATTAAACCATGGTTTAAGTAAGAGAGGATTACAGAGCCATACCGCAGTTAGTCAAGCACCTTAAGGATGGTGAGGCCATTCTGTTCCTTGGTGGACAACACCCAGTGTAAATTTCCACTGCTGCCTAGTTGAAGACAAAATAGGCTGGGTAATTTTGATATATCCAGGTACAGGCAGTATATTACTACCAAAACAATGGTCATCGAAGAACAAAAGCAATGCTGTGGTGTTCAGTTATTTACAGAATGGGACAGGCTGGGATTTCCCTTGTCTCTGCAGAAGCCACAGCCACTGGGAGAGCCTTAGGGAAGTGACAAATGTGAACATCTTAGGCTTATGCCAAATGCATTTATACACTGATTCTCCGCTGAGTGTTACTGGCTTTGTGAAGAACTGGCCCAAAGGAAGCCAGCAGAACAGGTTCTTAGTAGTCAGTCTCCTGGCTACTGACAGAAGCAGGGTAAACTGGCCATGGGAGAGGATTCCTTTTATTTTTCCTTGCGTGCTTTGTGTGACATGTTTTTGTAGCTTCAGAGGCAGAATAAAGATAAGGGACATGCAGATTCATATTTTCTCCTGGCTTCCCTAATCTTGTGAGAGACATACCTGAAACATCTGTTGAGAGATACAATGCATTGCTTTTGATGCTGTGATACAACTGTACTAGTTGGTATGCTGGGAACAGCAAAACCATAATTTTCCTCATTCCTTCCAGCTTGATCTTCACCATATGCACAGGAAGGATCTAGTGTCCCCTGGAGACTGATTTTACTTTCTACAAACGTGGAGCAGAGTTTCTACTTCACATGGGAGCAAAACCCACAAAGGGGTGAGAAGTGGAGAAAGAACAGATCTGTTTACCACTGCAACCATCCCATGGCGACATGAGCTGTTCAGATAGCAAACTATTTAGATGTGGTGAGTCATAATCCTCAAAGCAGAGAAAAACAGAAAGGGGAATGAGAGGTTCTCTAAGCACCACAGAATTTTAGAACAATGCTTAATTATACCTGAATGTTCCAGTGACAAAGAAAACTGGATGGTAACAAAGATAAATCCTAGTATATCCCTAGCCGACATTTCCAAAGAGAGAAGAGCATGAAGGATGAATAAACTGCCCTCCACTCAATTACATAATGGTCAGAGACCATGACTTTTGGATGCAGACAAGTAGATATTAAATGTAGGTTCCTAACTTATATTCAATAGCTAAATATAAATGGCCTGATTTTTTCAAAGATGTTGAGCAATTCCAGATTCCTCTGATTCCTGTTGGTACTTAAGAAAAAAAACAGACTCTTCGCTCTTCTGTTTAAGTATCTAACAATGGTACACAGAATTCTGCCCTTATAGATCACGCCATTACAGTCTACTTTGTAAAATATTTGAAGATACCATTGTGCCTTGCAAAGATGCTCCAAAAGAAAAAAGAAAATAATTTCCCTATTTCTTCCTGTTAATGAAGCAGATGAGGGACAGAATTCCCATGGCTTTAAGTGTGCAGTAACAAATGCCTTTTTTTTCTTTTTTTTTTCCTATCCCCTCCCACCTCAATTCAATAGAAATACACTACAAGAAGTGGCTTGATGTGGGAAGTATCCTTGTCACTAAAAAACCTTCTTAGGAGTATAGTACACCTACAACTACACTAGCAGTGAATTAAGCTTTTCACTACTTCTAGATAATGAGCCTTCAGTCCTAGGTGGTTTTCCTGTTGAGGAAAATAACACAAATCTGGAACTTATGACATAAGCAATTTATGTAACCCACAGCTTATGCCATTATCTTTTTTTCCAGAAGATTTGTGACTCTGTGAATGAAGTATGAGGAAGACAAAGTTCCTGTAGTTTTCAGACTCCCGTTGCTTTCTGGAATAGTCACTTAAGCATTTCAGGGTCACACAAACAAAAATAAGAATTCTGGAATATAACACAATGTCCAAGACAATGCAATAAATGATGTAATATGTAAGTAAAGCTGGATAAAGGTATCCCCGAGAAACCTCAATGATACCATTAGGCAGTCCTTATTTGGTAAATTGTGTATAACTGAATTTGTGAACTCTTATATGAAAATTAAAAAAAAAAACAAAAAAAAAAAAACAAAAACAAGCAAACCAAATAACCCCTTTTCAAAATGCCGTTATGAAAACCGAAAAAAAGAAAGAAGGAGGGAGAAAGAAAGACTATATCTATAAATCACTTCCCCAAATCTGAGGAAGTCTCAGATTATTCTGTTAATCTCAGAGTCTCCCAGAAGACTTGAAAATTCTACTTCATTGAGTTTCCTACAATCATCTAACCCCATAGAAGAAAACATTTGACTGAGAATGTTTGAAACTGAGGGAGTTTGTAGCAGCTGCAATTAAAATAGCACAAATAACATTCCTGAGTTTACCTACAAACCTGGTCAAGGGGATTAGATTCAACATTTGACTTTCCCTTTGAAGTTTTATCCTTTGTATGGCTGTTTCTTAGGAATGGAAGATTTGGAACACCCTATATGAAAATTATACAAAAGAAAGCTAGAATGAGTTTATTTATTTCTTTAAGTACAACTGGAACAACCTGCTTGACTCCAGTATTAATATGCTGAGTACCTGATAAATCTAGTTATATACAGATGGCATTAATTTAATAAAATAAATTTATTTAATCTACTCATAAATTTTATTGATGGTGACTTAGCAGGTGAAAACACAAATGAAGATGACTTTGAAATCTTTAAATGTTTTTTGAAGTACAATAATCTGATCATCTTTCATTTTAAGAACCAAAAACTAAATAAATTGAACTGAGGTTATAGCATATAATTTATAAAATATATACATAGATTTCAGCATAACACAGAGAACATTAATTATAGCACTTATTTCACAGCTGTTCTATGAAAGCTCAAATAAAATGTGTCTACAATTAAAACTGAATATATACTGACTTCATTAACTTAACAGCTGCACCAATAACCGATACCAAGGAACACACTCTACTATGTTAATGTCTTGATACCATCTGCAACAATCAAAACTATTGGGTTTTAAAGTGGATGATGTCTTACTAGTATTGTGATCACAGTTACCACAATATGTGTAAACATGCTACTATAGTGGGTTGATCTATTTCAAGGGAACTTCAAGGGTTATGTGCTGCAAAACAATTTCCTAAGCACAATTGTGTTTGCCAGGATGTCAGAAACAGAAATTCCTGGTGGCTTCTTTCCAGATCTCATGTGCTCAAACATGAGTTTCTCATGTGTCCAAACAAAATTCAACTTTGGAGCAAAAATGGGGGAAGAGACTGAAATAGGATAGGAAATCTTTATGCTAACAGTTACTTTTTACTGTTCTGACATTGAAACACTGTAATGTTAACCCCTTTTTCAAAGTATAGCTTCCAGCTTAGAAAAAAGAAAATTTAAAAAAATCACCCAAAAACCTCAAGAATCCCATCATACACAATCATAAAGATATTTGAGCAAATATATCACATTTTTAAATCTGTTTCACAAATTCTCCTAACATGAAAGCAGTAACAGATATTAAGAGGCATGAAATCATACCCCAGGAAGGCAGAATACCATTAAGTTTCTACAACAGTGTGTCTCCAGTGTGTCTCCAGCCTCTGGTCTGGGGTGTGAACCTAATCCATTCTATCTGTTCCTCTGAGTTTTGACTACCAATGTCTTACATATTGCAATCTGCCTGTCATTGCAAATGTTTAAGTTACACATCCTTGCACAGCTGGTCCCTCCCTGTCTCTGCAGTTCTTCCAAATTTCCAGTGTGAGTCCCTCTTTTCTGTCATTACCTTTCCTGCCTTGTTTCCTCATTTCTGTTCTTCCACACTTTTCTTGTTTTCTGGTTACAATTTATGACTTGTGTAGATTTCACAGCTCTATTTCCCATGTTCCTTATGTTCCTCTTTCCAGAGTCCATTTCCTTGCTTATTGATTACAGCATTTTCTCGATCTTCAACCTTCTCACACTCTTTCTCTCAGGTTTCTTGTCCCAGTCTGCTCCTTCCCTCAACAGTTGTCTTTTGCCATCAGATGTTATGTGTCAGATGTTATGATGCTTTTTTCATATTTCCCACACTTCTACATCACTTGAGCATCAACAAAGAAATACCTTAAGACTCTAGGAAAATAATCTATTAGTTCACAGTTTTGCATGCCCTGCCCACATTAACTGACACTGAAAGTCAGGAAGAGTCTTCCATGGTCTTTATAATTGTGGTCTGGACTGTGTCCCATTCCAGGTATGAAACTTTCTCAAACAAGTCAGAGCTCTGATTTGGAAAGCAGAAGCTGTGGGAAATGTACCTGTCAAACCTTTCAGGCTTTCCAAGCTACTGTGGAAGTGTATTTTTGGGAGGTTTTCAGCATGGAAAAAGCAGTTTTCTTACTGGAATGGTATCAGACACACCTCTGGCTTAAAAACAAATACTGCTAAAAGGTCAAGCTCTTGTTGTAAAGTGTTCTTAAAGTAACTGCTGAATTTGCTATACTTTAACATCAGTGAAAGAGTGTTTTTCTGTTAGCTTTTTTTCAGAAATGGCTGAATCATTTTTGCTGAAACATTTGTGAAGAAAATAAAATAAATCATCTGCCTGACAGACATGCTTTGGAGAAAATTTCAATCCAAATGTAAAATTTTTGACAAAGTTAAATGCAGCTTCAATCAGAATCTTCTAATGAGAAATATCAAGCAAGAATAACTCCAAAGACACTACCAGCTCCATCTATAATAACATCTTTTTGTATTTAAATTATCAACTATGTTATTAGTAATGAAAGTGAATATTAAGCATCTGTTTTCCTTTCAAAGTGTTAACATAAAGGATGTGAGGGCTTTTAAAAAGTTCTTATATTAGTCTTCTTTGTTAAAGTTGTGACAGGCTGGATAAGAGTTTGATTTTGTAATGAACAGCCGTATGTGTTCCTTTAACCAGGAATGGCCACCCAGCTTGATAGATTGCTGTTGTGCTGCTTGTCCCTGAAAGCGAAAGCCTGAGTTAGGTGGTGTCCTCTGAAGAGGAGAACTGCAGGTATCTAGGAGTGGTCAGACTTCTGGGGGAGAGAAAATTGTGGAAAATTTCATTTATCCCTCTGAGTCAAACTGGGAGTGATGGACAGAAAGAAGTAACTAGTGTGGAAACCACAGTGTGGTAGATACTTCTGAGAGCAAGCTCACAACAGGGCCTCAGGGACAGAAAAATCAGCTTTTATAGCCAGCATGGGATTTGTTGTTGAAAAGGAAGCACTCTGCAAGGATGTAACAGAAAATAGGGAGGCTTTTTTTTTTTTCCTTTATTTATTTTTTTTAAAGGCTATTTTCTAGTTTACTTTTCAATAAAAAAGAGCTTTTGACCTTCAGACTGCATTGATGCTTTTTGGATTATGTCTCTTGCTCTACAGAATTGTGGAGACAGATACACCTCAGAGCTCTATCATAAGGTTCCACCTCAGAAGATTAATTAAAAAACAAAAGATAAGATACTTTTACTCCTTACTGAACTACTTCTGAATTGATTCAGCAAATGTTGTGTTAAGTATTTGGTCTGATTTTGGTTATCGTTGTGAAACATCAGTCAGTTAGTGTAAAGCAACTTTACCGTAGGAAATATCAGAAATAATGTTATAAAATGAACTAAAATCTGTTCTATAGAATTTGTATTAGCATAGGATTAAGGTTTTGACAAATGATTTTCTGATTTTAATTGAACAGACTGAAAGCAAAACTATTTGTTTGAAAGAAATTTTGGCATGTATAGCCAAGCACCATTAAGTGAAATTTAAAGAGTGATGACAACGTGTAAGAATTTTTTTTTAACATAATAATAATTTAAAGCAGAAGCAATTTGTTAAGAAATAAATTGCATACTCTGCACATGCAGAAAAAAATGTTTTGTACCCCTCAAAAAATTTTGGTTTCTTAGGGAGAGTATACATGCTAATTGAATAATAAACTCAGAAATATAATTTTTCAAAGTGTTCTGGTCTATTGTCTCCATAACAGATTCAAAACACTGATAGACAAATTGTACTCACATTAGGTACATAGAACATTACAAAATGACATAATTATGTTTTTACTGCACTTGATAGATTTCAACGCGCACTTTAAATGTCATGATACTATGAGAAGCAGCTGTAAAAGAATGCTATCTTGCTGCTTCATTTAGGTCCCCGTCAGGGACTTCCATAGCTAGTTTCTGAAGTCCGAAGGAGAATTAACTGCCACTACTGCCATCTGAGGATGGTGTGAGAATATTCTTCTGCCTGATGCATCTTCCTCCTTTACCAGTGCCAGTTATCACAGTATCACAGTATGTTTGGGATTGGACGGGACCTCAAAATATCATCTAGTCCAATCCCCCTGCTGGAGCAGGAACGCCTAGGTGAGGTCGCACAGGAACATGTCCAGGCGGGTTTTGAATGTCTCCAGAGAAGGAGACTCCACAACCTCCCTGGGCAGCCTGTTCCAGTGTTCTGTCACCCTCACTGAGAAGAAGTTTTTTCTCAAATTTAAGTGGAACCCCTTGTGTTCCTTCCTTGCCACAAGGGCACAGTGCTGGCTCATGGTCATCCTGTTGTCCACCAGGACCCCCAGGTCCCTTTCCCCTACACTGCTCTCTAATATGTAATTTCCCAACCTATACTGGAACCTGGGGTTGTTCCTGCCCAGATGCAGGACTCTACACTTTCCCTTGTTAAATTTCATTAGGTTATTCCCTGCCCAACTCTCCAGGCTGTCCAGGTCCCACTGGATGGCAGCACAGCCTTCTGGCGTGTCAGCCACACCTCCCACCTTAGTGTCATCAGCAAAATTGCTGATAGTACACTCTATTCCCTCGTCTAAATCGTTAATGAATATATTGAATAATATTGGCCCCAGTACTGACCCCTGAGGCACTCCACTAGATACTGGCCTCTAACTAGACTCCGCACCATTGACTACCACTCTCTGGCTTCTCTCCTTAAGCCAGTTTGCAACCCACCTCACAACTCTATTGTCTAGACCACACCTCCTGAACTTAGCTGTGAGGATGCTGTGGGAGACTGTGTCAAAGGCTTTACTGGAGTCAAGGTAGACCACATCCACCGCTCTGCCATCATCCATCCAGCTTGTTACATTCTCATAAAAGGCTATGAGGTTGGTCAAGCATGACTTACCCTTGGTAAAGCCATGCTGACTGCCTCTAATAACCCTCTTATCCTTGATATGCCTTGAGATGGCACCAAGGATAAGCTGTTCCATTACTTTCCCAGGGACAGAGGTGAGGCTGACCGGTCTATAATTACCCAGGTCCTCCTTCTTGCCGTTTTTGAAGACTGGAGTGACATTTGCTTTCCTCCAATCCTCGGACACCACCCCCGTTTCCCAAGACTTGGCAAAGATGATGGAGAGCGGTCCAGCAATAACAGAGGTGGTCTCCAGGGAGTACTGACAATTTCCTTGCTGATGCGTAAAAGCTGCCATTGCCTCCTTGGAATGATTCTGCAATGCTGGCAGTGACTAAAAGGCATGTACCTGGGCTGTTAAATGTACTTTATAACTGTATGCCATTTTGTGTCATCTTTTGTACCTTGAATATATTTTCTCCATATGTCCGTTCATAACAGCTGTCTGAGTGTCAATGTGACTGAAGGTTTTTAGTTCTAACAGTGGGTCCACATTGACCATTTATAGCCATGTATGTGTAAAAGGAGAAGTGAAATATATAGGATCGCTAATTGTGTTTGCTCTGTGCCTGCCAGAAATTAAATGACATTGATCAGCATTACTGAGGTGCCAATAAAAACCAAACCTATGGTGGACAGTGAGGAATTGGTCACACCTAAAACTTTGAGTTCTTTTTTTAAGTAGCAGTGCTGAACCTAGTTTGATTATATTGTGAAATCAATTGTAATAAATGCAGCCTGGAATATATATACCACTAGTGATTCAGTTGGGGAGGGGGTTGATTTAAGGCATTTACACTGGCTTTTGCAAAGTCCCTAAAACTTTTATGGATTATTTCCTTCAGAACCTGCAAAGAGTATTAATAGTTCTTAAAAGAAGAGTATTAATATTTTTGAAACGTTGTAAAGTATCATGGAAATCAGCCAAGTACACAGCCATGGCTGATGCACCTATCAAGGACCTTACTAGAATATCCTTAAAGATTACTTACATTAATTTTATTAGATTTTAAACAAGGCCTCTAATCCTCTTACAAATCAGTTGGCAAAATTCAGGTGTACTGTCAAACATTTATACTTGCTGTGTGGAAGAAGGAATACTTTGTTGTGTATTGATATCCTTATATCAATATTGGTCATGACAATATGCGCTATAGAGGATTAAAACTAGCAAAGAGAACTGCAGGTTTCAGAAGTAGCTTTAATTCTCCAAATTCCATGAACAACCTAGTCCAATTTTGGCAGTTTTATGCAGGGAGGAAGCTGAAATTATGCTCTGAAACTGCTGCACATTTGAAGTCTCTATAAAATCTCAATGACTGATCAGTCATGTCTCTAATGTCTTGTAGTTAAAGCACTGAACCAGTTTTCATGAGATCTAGATTCAATTTGTTGCCCTGCTATAAACCTCTTGGATGGCTCTGGACTAGTGATTTGGTTTTTCAGTTCTTCATGCTTACTTTTCCTAACTTTATCAGAATATAGAGTGTATTTTCTGAACTGGAAGACTGTGTAGTAATAATTCCTATTATGTATTCATAGAAGTGTTTAATGTAATGGTCTGATTTGAGTTAGGGATAGAGTCTCTAGATGTCTGTTTCAGGTAAGGGTTGTTTTAACTTTCTTTGGTGGTGAGTTGCAGATTTCTTTGTTAATTGATACCTAGGAATAATGATCTAGGTCTGCAAATAACTATGCAATTAATAAAATAAACTGATCAGAATATGTTTGTTTTGAATTATATTTGTACACATGAATATTAATTAAAATTAATTGCTGCTGATAATCACATTATTAACATGTATGTAGTGTACAGTTAACAGAAATGACAATTAGTGGAATTACGTGTTTTTTCTATCAAGAAAGAATATCTCAAATGGTAATTGCTTATATTCATACATTCTCAGCAGATATTACTAATAGCATCTTTAAATCAGTATTACACCACTTTAGAAACACTAAATAGATTTAGTGATTTGGGACTTGATAGGGACTCCACTATTTATTTTTTTTTTTTAATTGTATATTACTGTCAATAGAGCTGGGCATTTTGGGGTGGCAGTCACAACCTGACTTTGTGTTTTGCATAAAAGAAAGTAAATTACTGTATGTGGAAGTCTGTTGCAGCCAAGTTATTGTTTCTTAGGTGCTTTTGAAGCATTTGTTGTCTTATTAAGTGACAACTGTGTAAGTATATATGTTCATGTAAAAGTTCTCACCTGTTTTCTCAGCAAATTTATTTTGGCACCACTTGAATTATTGTGCACATTTATTTTGCCATGCTTGGTATCTAGGCTGTGTGCTAGAAACTCTGGCAAGAATAGGCGAGTGGTGGGAGAAACTTTTCTGTTTCCCAGAAGATCAAGTGAAGCCAACAATAAATGCAGTTAATTGTAAAGGGTTTCTCTGACCCTTCTGTACTGGGGAAGGAGTGAGGGACTTTAGTGACTGCAAATGCTGCTAAGGTGCCTTGGTTTCACCCTGTTACTTATGCTGGGGGACTGTGTGACACATAGTCCTGTCCATTCAGAGCAAAGTGCAATCACATCAAAACTTCTGGAAATATGTCTTCTCCTCTCCCCTTTTCTCCCCTCCCCTCCCCTCCCCTCCCCTCCCCTCCCCTCCCCTGGTCCCTGGTCTCTGTGAGGCAGGTATAGTAACTAAGTTTATAGAGGAAAATTTCATGACAGGAGAGCTAAAAGGTTTCCTCAGGGGTGTTACACTATGATGAGACAATTTACAATTTAGCAAGCCTGACTGCTAAACTCCGAACTCAGACCACAAGTCCAAAGGACTCCTTGGAATATAGCTGCTTATTTTTAATAATGTAAATAGTGTGTTATTATTGCAATGATGTTGAATTATCTTGGTTATCCTATTGTGGGCAGAAAGATGTAGGAGGTATGTGTGGTATAAACCCTCCTGTGGATAATCTGGAGTAAAAATCAATGCTGGAAAAATTAGGTGTATGTGATTAAGGAAGCTAAACATGGCATTATATCACATGAATGGTCACCTTGTACTGAGGGAGCAAGTTGACTGATTAAAGTCAATGTTAGGCAAGGACTGTGCTAACACAAAAAGGAAACTAGAATTAATATTGAAATTACTGAAGTTTATGTTATCAATGCACCTTTACATGCCTGAGTGTTGTACTCCTGGAAGGACAATGAAAGATGCTGACAAGTCTTTAAATTTAAAAGGTGATACTTACCTGGCCAGAATGCATTTAGGACAGTTAAGTGTTACATGGGTTGACATTGGTTGGAAAAGTATTTGCAAATATTGGGGCTTTCAGAAGATGCTGCTCTGTATACATGCTATAAACCAGTTTTGCAGGGGCATCCAGCTGTGACTGATAGGATTAAAAAACAAAACAAAACACAACAAAAACAACACAACAAAACATGTAGGTAATGGAAGAGAGCATGATACATAAACAACATGAAGTGAAGAGAAATAGGGTTTAAACTGCAGACAATGAATGTGATGCTGAAAGGAAAAAATGTGGAAAATGTTGGTAAAAAATCTCTACATTTTATATGCAATATACAGCTTCTTGGCTTTTTCCCCTTTTCGTCTCCTCAGATGCCATCACTATGACCTACTGTCAATAAACACCATGGAAATCCTGCCAATGCCATTTCAAAAATCTGATCGTGGGGGAAGAATGGCTTAGCACACACATCCTTTCAGGAGTAAATTTATTTCCCAGAGGACAATGCGTGGCTTAACTGTTCAAAAATCCTCACCTCTACAACCAGGAAAGTGAAAACCTACCTGGGGATTCAAACAGAAATGCTCAACTGCAACTGAGGCACAAGGCTTGGCTAGAGTCTCATAATGACAAAAAGTTTGTAGCAAAACCAATTCCTTGTGGAACAAAGTGTCTGAGAACATGAGAAAATACAGCAGAAATGGTCCTTTATACATGACCCACAGAGACCATATTGCACAGAGCATCTTGAGGAGCAATAAATGTACTAATCGAGTCTGGAAGATTAAATCTTCCTTCATATAGACTATTCTTTTGGGGAATCTGGATATACTTTGCCCAAGGCTTCCTTTCCTCGTTTCCTTTGTGAGGAGTGAGAGGTTTAGTCATGATATAGCCTATAATTCTCAGGTTTGTAATAGTGCTACCTGTGTGATACCTGCTGTTGGTGACCTACAGGTAAACTATGTTGAGGGATACCTACTGCCACTCTCATTCATATTGACCTATAGCTTATTTGTTCGCTGGTTCCACAGATGAATAACATAAACCACATGGTGTAGTGGGCATTTCTAGAGGACATTTCAGTTAAATCACATTATCTTACTACTGAATATACAAATATTATGAAATCATAAAGAATTATGTACCCTCATTTTTAACCTACAAGAAAGTTTATATAGTGTTTTTAAAGTCACTTTGGAATTAATTTAAAAATAAAATAAACCTACGAGATTAAAAACATATATCCTCACTAATCTATCACTGCTTACTCTATCTTACAGAGAGCAGAGCTGAAAAAAATTGCTGCCTCTCTAAAATATACCTTCTAAAGAAAGAATACAACATTTAAAATGAAATAATTTTATTCTTACAAGTGGAACCTGCAGAAAAAAAAATGTAAAGTACTGAAAAAATTTTAATATTTTAAAATAATAATTAAATAATTATATAATTAATGATACATTTCTAGCACGCAAGGTGGTGGCTTTACATGGAAAAGTCTAAAATATGTTACTTTTATGTTCTACATAGTTGTAGCCTGTCCTGATATCTGAAAACATTATGGCGTAATAAAATGTGACACTTTACAATATCTTGTTAATTTTTTTGAAACATACAAAGAATATTAAATAGTACAGACATAAAACAGATAAAAAATAAATCTAATTTGTTATATATCTATGCACACTTTCTTTCTGATTTTAATACACTATGAATAAAAAAGTAGGAACTCTTTACTTACAGTCTTGTACCATCAATGCTGTTGCATTAATATATTTAAAGACAATATTTGGATGACAACTCATCTCTGTTCTCATCAGTCTTGTTCCTACTGTTGCAGGTCTGTCACATAGCAGACAGCATATGAGCAAACAGCTGAACTGAAACTGGGTGCATCAGACTTCCCCAAGGCTGCCAAATGCAGGATGGGGACGGTGGTTTATATTAGTTCAGTAAGTTGGGAGTGCACACAGTACATTGGCGCTAAGCCTGGTTCCTTGGTAACAGTGATCCAAGCACCCTGCCATGTATACAGTGTTCTTGGAATATGTTGACAGTACTGTCATATTTCTCAATCACAGGGAAATATCCATATTCTCCAAAATGCACAACTATGTGTGGAAGTTAACACTTTTGCAAGAGTGTATCTGATGCCAATGAATTGCTATGTGGCAAGCCATGTATGCATTATTTATGATACAAAGAAAGATGAATGGGTGGGGGAAAATAGAGTGAAAACATGGAAGAGGGATACTGGGGAAAGTACACTGATTAAAAATGAAGAATCTCTACTCTTGCAGTCCTCCAAAAGCAGGCAGTGTACAGGGACAGTGCTCATCTGTTGTCTGCTTGTACAGGCACTGCGTATCTAACACTCTGGCTTGTGTCAGGAACAGTGTGGCCAGCAGGACTAGGGAAGTGATCATCCCCCTGCACTTGGTGCTGGTGAGGTTCAACCTCAAATTCTGTTATCAGTTTTGGGCCCCTCACTATGAGAAAGGCGTTAAGGTGCTAGAGAGAGTTCAGAGAAGGGCACCAAAACTGGTGAGGGGTCTGGAGCACAAGTCTGATGAGGAGCAGCTGAGGGAACTGGGTCTGTTCAGCCTGGAGAAAAGGAGGCTGCCTTATCGCTGCCTACAACTGCCTGAAAGGAGGTTGTAGCATGGAGGGTGTTGGTCTCCCAAGTAGCAAGTGATAGCATAAGAAGAAATTGCCTCGAGTTGCACCAGGGCAAGTTTAGATTGGATAGTAGGAAAAATTTCTTCATGGAAAGGGTTGTCAGGTATTGGAACAGGCTGCCCAGGGAAGTGGTGGAGTCACCATCCCTGGAGGTGTTTAAAAGGAGTTTAGACAAGGTTCTTAGGGACACTGTTTAGTGGTGGACTTGGCAGTGTTCAGTTAACAGTTGGACTTGACGATCTTAAATGTCTCTTCCAGCCAAAATGATTCTATGATTCTATGTAAATGGTTAAAAAACCCACATATTTTGTTTACAGCATTCTGTGTTCATTTACTTTCCCACAGTTTACTTCTCTATTCTACTCCTTGCTACTGCTTTGATTTTCCATATTGTTTCCCTTCTCTGTGAAAATACAGAGTCTTCTAAAACTGGCATTCCTTTCCCTTGTCTTCATTCCCATAAAATATGAATCTTTCTTCTATCTACTGCTACATCATTGAACAGTTCTTGTATGCTACAGTGTGATCAAAACTGCATGGGAGTTGGCTTTCCCAGACAAACCTGTTCTTGTGTCTTCCTTCTGTGTATTAATGTCATCTGCCTGGCACCTGAAGCTCAACACTGGGGATGGCTCCTGAACCACATCCATGTCCATGACACTGACTCATTTTGTGATGTTCAGAGGTGACAGAACAGTGCAAAAATTGTTCTTTCAATAAATAATTCAAGCATTCACACTGGAATTCAAGCATTCATGGACCTGCTGAAAAATACTACAAAGAGTACTCCACCATAAAATGGGAAAGTACTGTATTTGGTTAAAGTAACAGAGCCAGCTTTTGTATTAGTGTTTTGGTAAGTCTCAGTTCTCATTCTCTAGCTCCTATCAGTAGGAAGCTACCTCTGTTCCTGGGACAGTCCTTTTAACGTATTTATTTATGCCTAGGTTTTTCCATCTGCAAAGGCTATGAAATTTAATTACTAAATAAAAATAGTAGATGTATATTTTTTATACAAGGAGGAAAGATTCTTATCCTTATTATCATCCCCATCCCCATCATTATGCTCATCCATGTCATCATTTGTATGATTACTATTAATCTTTCTGTTACACTATGCAAGGATATTACTTTTTCCCTCCTTTGAATTTACATCCTTTTTTTTCCCTAGCCAAGTCTGTTTCTGTACACAGCTCCCTTCCTTTGCTGTCTGGTGAGAGTTGCAATAACCTCTTCTGTAACAAGTTAGCTTGTCATTTTATCTCTTGCTATAAAGTGTTTTGAGAGGCTTTGTATGAAAGATGCTGTATGAAAATGAATTGAATTTTACTGTTTTAGCCTGAAGCAGGTGTTGCACTATGAGGTGATTCTCCTTCTCTCTCCCTTCTAGATTTAGCTTGTCATCTTTTTTAACAGATTTTACATTTGTGTTGTTTGTTTAAATGTTATTTATCAATTCAGAACACAAAACAACCTGGATTTATCAGTTTTCAAAAACATCCTTTTTAGTAAGGTCTTTCTGTCATAAAATAAAACCAAAACAAAAACAATACGTTGAGAATAATAGACCTACAGAATCCAGTTGCCTCAGCGAAGGTCTCACAGTGAACCTGTGAGTCACAACACAATTGAAAAGACACACATGAAAAAGGCCACATTAGGGAAAGTTCCTCACACAGGACCAGTCTCTTTGATCCACTGATCTCTACAGTGTATTTTTTAAAATTTTCTTCTCTGAGACTGTGTTAAGTGGTAATAAATCCTACCATGTATTAAATAAATTGATTATTTGTTTCTCTCTCTAGTTTTGTGTTTATGAGGCAGTAATGGTGTCAGAGTCTTCCATGGGACCACCTGAATAAGCAAATGAATATGAGCACAGAGACCTTTGTATAAGATTTTATGACTCTAAAACTCTGTGTTGGCCTAGACAAAATGAATGGGAATTCTTCAGTCAAGTGCCCACAGCACCGTAACTTCTCATTAAAGGACAGCCCCTGGCTCTTCAAGTCACCCAACCGAAAAGGTCTGAGGGGACATTGCTTACCCCTCTGTTCACATCAGCAGACTGGATTCTGACATATGGAAAAATAAGATTTGAATCTCACATGGTGATTATTCAGTCTAAACTTGCTCCATGGATGAAAGACTGTAATCCAAAGACAGGAAAGTGTGACTTCACTGAAGTCAATGTGAGTTTTACTGCTGACTTCATTGAAGACCCCATTTCACTTCCGTTTATTAGTGATTTCAGGAGTAAAATGATTCACAAAATAAAGACGAATCCCATACAAACAACATCCAACAAACAGTTCTGCACAAGCTGATTCCATCAGAACAAGCTGGCCATAATTGCAGACCAGTGGAAAAGAGGCATAACTGAAAAAT
Organism: Columba livia; assembly: GCF_036013475.1. Classification (NCBI taxonomy): domain Eukaryota; kingdom Metazoa; phylum Chordata; class Aves; order Columbiformes; family Columbidae; genus Columba; species Columba livia. Next base: position 14,531,529 of record NC_088602.1, on the reverse strand, counting down.
CAATAGGGATCCCAGCCTTTTGAGGGATTAAAAAGACTAAGAAGTAAATTCCAGAGAACTGTACAAGGATAGTGAATCAGTGACACTCAAGGAAGAAAGCTGATGATTTTGGTTACACACTGTCTGCTCTGATCCATGCATCTTCTCCATTGCCCCTATCTTTAAAGACGGTGTTTTCTTCCTTTAAAAAAATTCCATCTCTTACCACTTATTTCTCACTTAGAATTGTATTACACTTAATAATATGATTTGTTACCATGTTAAATAATTGTACAGTCACAAATACAGGATTATGGCTTTAGGTAAGGGATGTGATGATTAACTTTTATAGTAATCTAATACACAGACATGAGGCAGCGTGTACTGACAGATTTCTTTGAAGCCATGTAAGGCATAAAGTGTCAAACAAATCCATCATGGGGATTTACTTATCCCTTTGAAATTATTGTGAATGCTTTTTCTTTATTTTTGTACTTCTGTATCTTTGGTAAGGTTGAGTCACCAGCATGGCAGAGACCCTTAAAAATAACCCATTTTACTGGGTAACTACCACATGGATGTGTTTATTCATCGTTACCCATGACATTTTGGTGTCACTCTTTCTCTCATAGGAAGAATATGGTGTCGTGGGTGTGTCAGGCTGTTTTGCTGTTGGCATTTGCCTGCTCCTCCTAAAGGCTGTCTGCTTTTCTTCAGGACTCCACTCTGTATAGTCTTCATTTGTCTAGTTATTTTAGGTGGTCTTTGATTTCTCATAGAGTATATACCTATGTAGACAGGGATATATTCCAATACATTCTCCAAATGTGAGTATTCAGTTAGATCTCATGTATCCTTAGTATCTTTACAAAGAGGATGAAGAGCAAGAAGTTCCACAAAATGACAGAATGTCCTGGATAACTCCATCTTTCTTCAGTAATAGTACAGAGAGATCATGGACACCATCTATCACTCTTTTCCAAGGTGAGAGGAGCTTCTTACAAAGTTTATATAGAAAAGAAAGAAAGAATAAATCTGTCACCACTGTATGAGGCACTTATAACATAGGACTTAGACTTCTAAATTTAAACCTGTGAAAATGGTACCTCTTGGGTGTCCTCATCTCTTCTGAAACTCTGTAAGTATATGTTAATGGGTTGGAAAGGGCAGGGTTAATTTATCTATTCATCTTTTGATTTCAGTTAATAGATCAGCATAGTAAGGGGAAGCTTCTGGAATGAGTCTTGTCCTTTCTCACTTCTGTTTCCCACCAATAAAAAAAAATTCTTCCATGCCTTCAAGAACAAAAGTGTTCCCTCTGAGGAAAAGTGTTTTTCAGGCTCAACGCATCAAAACTGTTTAAATTAGGTCTCTGGACAAGCTGCAATTCTGTGTCTCAACTGGGACTGATCTTGCTATTTATCTAAAGCCCTGAAATCAGTACAGAACTGCTTAACATGTTTTGTCAGAGACACTGCTGATTTCAGCATATGTGGCTGTTGCCAAGGGGTTTGTCCCACTCTTTACAAGTAAAAGGTTCTGGGAAGTATAGATTTTAGCAGTGTTCCTCATTTTCCCCTGACCACAATTGCAAAAAAATTCTTTAGAACTTCCAAGAGTGAGCTCTGGCTTTCTAAAGCACTCAGTATCTCTTCAGCTTTCATTCATGTAGAATAAGGTATCCCGCATTGTAGGGGTAAAGAGCAACAGGTCTTACTATTTGCCCAATAATGAAAGGGGTTGAAGACCTCTGGCTTCTCTATTGTATCTCTTAGGGAGACAAACCGTCTAGTTATTAGTAAGATCTTTCTTTATCTTCTCAGATTAAGGCATTCCATGCTGCTTTCAGGGAACCATCTGGAAAACAGAAAGGGTAACAACTTCTCTGCTGCTCCAAATGAAAGAGAACTATGGAAGAGATGAAACTTACGGAGAATTATCTGAAATGTAGTGAAAGCAAGTGCTGCTTTAAAATGATACGAGAAAAACAACTGGAGAGACAGAATGCATGACAGATCTATAGGTACTTGGATGTGCGCCTGATATCATTCCAACAGTTGCATGTCCATATGAGAAAACTTGGAATTTGTATTATAAAAATGATACAGACTCCTGCATGTTGGTATAATTCTTCCTGAGGAATAGGCTGTACAGGGTATGAACATTTGGCATGTTCTGTTTGTTCCAGTTTGGCTTAATTAAATTTTTGGTGAAAAATCAGTAATATTCTTCAGGAGGGATCTTTGGTGAAGGATTGCTCATTCTCTTAATGAGTGTATCAGAGTACAAAAAAAACAATTAAACATGAAGACCACTATGTAAACCCTAATCAGGTACATGGAGTTAGTTGTTAATGGACTAGTTTTTAATGTCACACACTTAACGCTTTGGTTCAGTTTTTCACTCAACTACATTTCTTTATTTGAGCCCTGCTTTCAGTGGAAGACAGTCATGGGTACTATAAGAGTCGGTCTTAAGATTTGCCCAACCATCGCCATCAGGAACTGAGAAAACTGGGGCCCTGACAGAGGAACTCATGGACAATGACTTGGAGAGAGGCCCGAGTAGAAGCATTGTGTTGCACTGGTTTCTCCGATTCAGGGGGGATGCTGCTTATGATGGCTGCTGTATGAACTTCACCTACTGCTTTGGCCAAACCAGCCCCCACCTCCTGAAAGGGATTGTTATGAGGATCTCTTTGACCCAGGGACAATAGCTGCCATCCAGAAGATGTGTTCTCACCTGCAGCCTCAGTCACACTTGTCCTACACCTGTTCCCTCAAACAGTGGCCAACGAAAAGGAGCATGCCCAGAAGCTCGCCAAGGGTTCTGAGGTCACCCAATGGACCAGAGAAAGACTCCAGAATGCTGGCCACATAAGTGCTGGCAAAAGAAAGCATGGATCTTTCGAGCCTGAGCAGTTTAAGCCTGGGTTGCGAAATCAAGGTGGAGACTGGCCTCAAACAATGGGAGCAAGGAGGGTGAAGAAGCATAAGAGATTACTCACAAATGGACACTGTCGAGATCTCCCCACCAGAGGATCCCGACCCATGACAGAGGACTGGCAGGACTCTATGGGACTGGAGACCAGAGGGACACCTCTGAAGCTCGACTGGTGGTAAAGCAATCCTCATTCCCACTTTTCTTTTTTCCTTTCCCTGTTTCTTTTCCCTTTTCCTTTTTCTTACTCTCTCTCACTATTGCATGCCGCTTTATGCTCAAAATAATAAAGTAACACTGTTTGATTGAATCATAACCCCTTGGCATTTTGGTTGCCTTAATTTTGTGCTTCGAGATCAAGGTAAAAGAACCATCATGAGTCCATCACCGAATGGACTGTGACAGGTACCAAAATCAGCTCAAAAAAGGAGTCCTTTAGTCAACAGCCTGTTAGAATATTTAGCCTTTTTTATTTTTTTTTCCGCTCAATGTACTAATGTCCCACTTGACCAAGGAAAATAGTTATGAAATAATTGTGTTCTCAAATTATCCTGTTTTGTTAGAAAATATATATGTTTGAATTTCTGATGTTAGACCCTTGGGAACAACGTGTATATCTTCCATTCATGATTGTCAGAAGTGCTGCTTTTTAAGAAGTTACTGTCAGCAGAGAAAGTAGAGGAAGAAAATGAGTCTGTTTATCTCTTGCATTTATTTTAGGAAACACAATTATAAAATGAAGATCAGAAGGCCCAGTGCTACAAGCTAACTGCGCACATGAAGCATCTGTTCCAGCTAATGGATGCATACCCAGAAATTCTTCTGCATGCATATCTTTCAATCAGTGAGGATCTGAAAAGGGTAGTTTTCATTCTGATCAGTAGATGAAGGCAAGATATTTACAGAACCACAAAATCATGGATTGAGGTTGGAAGGCATCTCTGAAGATCATCTAGTCCAATCTCCTGCTCAAAGCAGCATCTTCCCATGCACACTGCTCAGGGCTGTGTCCAGTTGGGTTTTGAAGACATTCAGGGATGAAGGCTTCAAACCATCTCTGGGAACCTGTTCTATTGCTTGTTACTCAAACAATAAAATAAGGTTTGTGTGTGTGCCTTTATTCACTGCCTTTATTTATGGCACCAGTTATAAATATGTGTACAGAAACAGTACATAACAAACTGGGGCTCCAGGAATGCCGTGTCAGTTTTTGCCCTCTTCTCCCTTCCCTCATCACGTGATTTTCCTAGAAAGGAAAATTCAGACATGTAGTTCAGATGGGTGTTTATAATATCTTGTATCTCTGTGTTTCAGGGACGAGAAGACACTCCAACCTACACCTGCAAGTCAGATTAGAAGTGGCTAAAGGGAGCACTGATAGTCATGGAGACATTTTACGGGAACAGAATACTGCAGGTGCTGGCTTGTCCTTGCTGTGGCTTGGTGCTGACTAAGACTCCAGGGGTCACTTATAGTTTGCCCTCAAAATATGAGCTGTTAGAAAATTGTTTCACCTGCAATCCGAGCCATTTTCAGAGAGATTTATGCTCTAAATCAACTCTTTACAGCATGGCTTCTTTTGTTAGAAAAGTTTAAATCACTGAAAGTACATCCTGGTTCATTTACTTTTCTCTCTCAGATTTAAAACAAATAAAAACCTTCTTGCTTGACAATTCGGCCCCTTTTAGCTCAAATTGATTTTGGGTTTGAGGTAGGTATGGGGTTTTTTGTTCGTTTTGGTTTGGTTGTGGTTTGGGGTTTTTTGTTTGTTTTGGTTTGGTTTTGGTTTGGTTTGGTGTTTTTTTTTTTTGTTGGTTAGGTTGTTTTGGCTGCTTTCAACCTGACAGATTTCAACATTAGCACAAAAAGTGAGGAAACAAAACTTACAGACTGGACAGAAGTGGGAAGAAACAATTGTTCCAGAATTCTTCTCTTTCACCTCAACAGTTCTTTAGAATCCATACCTGCATATATGCTTATGCATATATGTATGTATAATATATAGAGAAGTCAAATTCTGGAATTGGATAATTTGTTCTAGGTTTCATTTTTCATGAAAACTTTGTGAAGTCTGTAGGTCATCCCACTGCACATTACTTAATGTTTTGAAGTTTTAGAATCTTCCAGATGATGGAAAATCCCTTACCTACTCTTGTTTTACTTGATAGCATACCATCAGATGCTCTTTAACACCCCAGCATTAACAGAACACATGACATTTTAACATATCTGTGTGCCAAGTGAATAAGGGCATATACTTTAATTAAGATATGCTTTGATTTATCCTGTTAAAAACCAAAATTATGTACAAACAAAATATCTCAGAAGGTGTAGGAATATAAAGGAGTTTGACGCAGAGAGGTGGATCAGTCCCAGAGCCAAACCAGGTGTCTATGGGTCTTCTAGTTCAAATGGAGATCAGGCACAAAAGGTTCAGAGTCATAGTTGCACAAAATATTAGTCTAGGCCTATTCTCAGTGAATATATTTGTTTTTCAACCAGCCAAACATAATCTGTAATATTCAATTTTTTAATCTGAGTTATAAATCGGGTATTAAATAATGTCAGCTCACTTCCAGTCTCTGCTTAGTGGAGAATTTGGGGTTCTAACATATAATAAAGTGGGGACAAAATCAAAGATAGAGGGCAGAGGCAGAACCAGAAGCATTATTAACAGGAGGGCAGGGAAAGAGAAACTTGATGCAGTGATCCAAAACACAGAATTCAGAGAATTGCAGACAACCGAGGTATTTCAGTTTATCTGAGAGAATGAAGACACGGCATAAAAGGAAAAAATCTTCACATTTTCTTATGAGACAACCATATTCAAAGTCTTAGTGCCTGGGGAAAAAGATCAAGATTTCCATCCTTTTTCCTCATACTTCTTCACCAGGCTGATAATGGCCATAAAGAAGCTCTTGGATAAAGCTGAACTGAGCAGTCAAAAAGCAGCTATTTAAAGTTCAGTTTCTGGAAGTTTGCTCTCTTTCCCAACTTTACATGGAAGCCAAACTTAAGAGACACTTGGAAAATAGGCCTGCAGCTTTGTCATGGCATTTTTTTCTGCAGCTGAACATCATTACCAGATAGAAACATCCTTAGCACACAAATTCTTGTCAAGGCCATGATGTCACCTGCAGTCACTGCAGCATTATTGCAAACATCAGTGGAATGTGAAATGTGTGGTCTAAAGGGTGTATGCTTATGAATACTGTCATGGCTGTTCTGAACATGTCCTGTATCTCCCAGGTGATAAATTGTATAAAGGACCCTCTGCTGTGAAAGGAACAACTCCATCACTGGAGCTAAAGAATATGAAACTCAGTTAATGATACTTTATGCTGACATAGCACCTTTGTTCTAAAGGTATCAGGCATTGTACTAATGTCAATGAACTTATCTGAGCGTCCTTTCCTTGGAAAACTTCATAGTCAAGAACCTAGTGGAGAAGGAGGTTTGGCAAGATTCCTCTGGCTGACATATTGTCCAGAAGGTTTTTCATCCTCTTCCCCTTGGCAGAATGGGCAGGGACTTTTCTTAAAGATTTTTCAGGCTACTTCTCTGATTTTGTCTTTCAGAAATCATGCTTTTCAGGTGCCTGATAATGCTCATGTCTTCTACTCTAAAAAGGCATAAGAATATTTCCTGAGAAAAACATATACTGAAAAATGACAATGGAGCTTTAGACAGATTTTTCACATGCTGCCTGAATAAAGCAATAATGTACCAGGCCTGTACCTGTGTCCAAGATATCATGCAAAACACCCCATGGGATGTCAGAAAATTACAGTGAGTTTGAAAAGAACGATGAGACACAGACATTGTCACCCACTTCACTTGCTCAGAGGATTGGTGTCAAAGAGAGACAGATGTCCTTTTTACAGTATGAATGAGGTATTCAATAAATTCAGTTTTATCAGCAGTCACATTACAAATTTTGTGATATGATTCCTTTTTCTAGGCACAGTTTGTGTAGTTGTATGCTTACTTAAAATTATCAGCATTATTTTAAAAAACGAAAAGCCTGATAATGCGACTCAAATGCATGTTATAATCTCAGCATTCATGATGGAAGAGCATGAAAATCCAATTTGTATTTCCATCTTCGTTTTTAACCTCTCTATTGTTCTGGGAGGATGTTAGCTTTATGTGATGAAAATAGCCTTGCCACAGAGAAATGTAGAGATAAAATGAGACCTTGAGAGATATAATCTAATCCTCTACTCCCTTCCTACAAAGCATTTAAAATTGGTCCCTTTCTAACATAGAATGTAGGACTGATCCTTGATCTAGTGTAGCAAATGCCATGTCCCTGCAATGTTGGCTGCAGAAAAGACTCCACAAAGGTCCCAGGAAAGACAGAGAAAGAGAAGAGTTTATCTTCTCCTTCCTGCCTGCCTGACTTCCTCCCTTCCACTCTACCCCCTTCCATTTTCAGTCAGCGACTTTAATTGATTGCTGGGGTGAAAGTTTACAAGCTTTTTGAGTTCTGTTTATTTAACGATCTACTACCGCACACTGGGCTCTGGGTCTGCCCTATTCCCATCCACTCCTGCTTCCTTTAGCTCTCTGTTGCCCCCCACCCCCTGTGGCTGTGTCACAGCCAGGAGAAAAGCTCTGTTTTCAACCCAGCACAAACCAGTTGTGTCTAAGAGCAGCAGTACTACCCAAATTAATGTTACTGCTATATGATTTCAGAGAGCTGTCAGTAGCTGAGACAGCTTCTCTTTATCTGTGATTTCTTCCCATAGTGATTACCTTCAGAATGAGGATTAACAGATAAACTTAATTTTTTCCCTATACTTATTTGACTTGGGGCTTTCACAAGTTCTTTATTCACATTCTTGGCAGAGAATTGGCTTTGCTCAGGGTTTGAAAAATGACATGAAAAAACCTAAACAAACCCACCCCCACTCTCAAACACAGCTACAGACCATTTGAAAAAGACAGGCTTGCCTTACCTTTACAGGCATCCAGGTTCTTATTGTAAGTCAGGATGTGGAAACCCCCTTTTCTGTTCTGAAGCAGGCTGGCTACATGTTTCTCCCATGTCACAGGTGATTCTTGGTTCATAGGACAGTGTTTGTCCTCTTTATTCCCTCCACACTTGCCTGCAATTCTCTGTCTACCCCCTCCCCTGCACATGCACATTAATCTTCTGTACAATGGCGAAATATCTAATGCCTGTAGTGATTTCTGATGTAGGGAAAAATATCATATCTAGTTCTAGTATAGATTTTTTTATATATATACCTTGCTGTTGTGGTCATTGCCTGTTAAGGTGATTTACATGCCAAAATTTTGGAGATTTACGATTTATTTTTTTTTCTATTAGGCGATATTGAAGAAGCTCACAAAGGCTTTCTGAGCATTCTTCATTAAAATTGTACAGAAGTTTTCCTCTGTTTATTTTTAGGACTGACAGATTTGAAGTTAACTCCTACAACAGGATATAATTTTGTAGACCTTTTGTCTCCCAGGGAGAGTATCCTTGATAGATGCTGAAGTTTTGAGGTTTACTATTATCTGCATTCTTTTACTCGTTGCAATATTTCAACCTTGGAAGTTCTCAGACAGAGCCTTTCAAGACAGAAAAAAAATACATTTGGTGTTTAAAATATAAATAAAGCAACAGACATTTTCTACGTAGTCTTTTAAAGAAAACAAGTATTAAATTATCCTGTGACTTTCTTCCAAGGTTTCAGTTAAGCTGTCAAACTCTTTTTAGGCTTTCCATCATTCTTTTTCAACTCAATGCTTCTTTGCTTGTGAAAGGAAGAGATGATCAGACTTTTTTGTTCTTTTTTTTAAAGTCCTTTGAGAACACAATGCAAACCTATTTGTTTGATAGCAGCCTCTCAAACTGTAACCTTGCCAGAGTCCAGTATTTGAAAGTCTCTACTTTTCAGTGACAAATACCAAGTTCTGCTGTCTTGGAGACTTCTGGGTAACACCTGCATAGAGCTACATCAAGTATTGCTCCACTTCTGAAACTTTTCCTCCAGCTGCTACCTGGCTTGCAGAAGGGAATGAGACTGCTCCTGTAATTTATTAAAACTTCTGAACCATCAACTATGTTGATACTGTAGGTTTATTACAGTTTTGATAGGAATAATCTCTTCTGTGGAATCCTTTTATGTCTCCGTCTTGCTTCGTTGGGGTTGGCTAATGTTATTTTTGGTTTGGAGTTCTGCAGAAAGGTAGCTGGAGCTGAAATCCTGTAATTGAGGAAAAGGGAAAACGATGTGGATGGGGGCTGGGACTCAGGCCTGCAGTGGGAGAGTCCAGAATAACATCTTTCCTGAGGTGGGTGCGTGGGTACCATAACCCTTGTTTTATCAGGATGCAAATCCTATTTCATCTGGGAGTCTAGCACTCACTGTCTTTAAAAAGTAAAAAATGATAGTTTTGAAAACAATATTGGGAAGACCAAAGTACTATGGGGGTAAATATACTTCTATTTGCTTTATAATATTAATTATATAATATTTCTAATAAAGTTTTGTCTAAGAATACAAAAACACACAAAGGAAGGTAGGAAGAGAAGCAGGAGAATTTCAAGTTTCTTGAAGGAAAAATTTTTCCTACCAGTAAAAATAAAAGAAGAATTTCAGATTTGAAGAAAAAATCCAGTGAAAATCAGTGATTGTCAACAGCAACAATGACAAAATTACAAATATTGCCTATGTCTGCAGGACTGTTTAAATCTGGAGAAAAAAAAAAAAAGACAAAAACTTGAAAAGGTAAAAGTTGTTGGAAGTTTTTAAAGACACGTTACCTTCTTTTTCTTCCCCGTTTTTCTTCCAAAAAGTATTTGGAAAAAAAAAAAAAGTACAGTTTCATTTGGTTTGACCTGAATGATTTACTTGTTCAAAGCATGTTTTTATAGACCTGCCTGTACAGAGCACAATGCATTATTCACAACTCAGTACTGTGGACTGTACTTCGAAAACATGTCTTCATTGGGATTTCACAAGATTTGCTCAAAATATACAGACCAAATTGAGAAGGATATTTTTTTTTCCTTAAAAAAAACCACAGCAATAGGCAGGATGACCTTTGGGGACAGGCAGGTGATTTTCTGTCAGTAATTCAGATACTCAGGATACCTTGTTCAGGATACCAAGTGTCACGGAGTTACCCCGAAGTTAGTTTAAGAGACAACAGGGTCCAAAACAACTTTTATTAAACCGGTGAGAAACAGGATTTTAGCACTCCAAAAGTGACTTAAATACAGGTTCGGATATCAGTTGAGGAAAATTATTAAGGGGCAGCAACTAATACAACAGGCGGTCCACAGTGTGCATGCACGTGGCTTCACCCAAAACAATGCCGGAGCCGTCTCTGAGTCCGGGAGGAGTACACACTTGCCTGAACATGGTGTGGGATTATTTTTAAAGAGATACACATACTCGTAGTGAGTACGGAAAGCGTGCACTCGCGATTCTGCGAGGGTAAATTTATAATACACTCGCAATACTGCGAGGGTTAATTTACTTACACGTGCAAATGTGCACGGAATATTACACGTGCTTATGTGGAAGCACGGGAGGAAAATACACTCGTGATTGTGCAAGGGTAGATAATTTATACACGTGCTCGTATTGAGCACGGAAAGTACGCGTGTAAATGTGCACGGAAAGTTACACGTGCTTATGTGGAAGCACGGGAGGAAAATACACTGGCAATTATGCCTCGGCACTCCCTTCTCCTAATGGCCCTGGCCAGGGTTCTCTGGGGCCAAACAAAAGAAGCTGTTAGCCTCGAGTAGCAGAGAGAGAGGGAGATGTGCCTACTCCTTCCAAACTGAAGGAGGAAGGGGGAGAGAGGGGGGTTTGCATCCTGCCACACCAAGCTATAGAAGAAAAGCTGTAAAACCTGCTTAAACCCTAATGGGGGCTTAGAAGAATGTGGTACTATAGCAATACATACATATATATATATATGTGTATATATATATATATATGGTTTATTTTTCCAACAGATCTGAATGCTAATTAAGTTCCACTGCTGTGTGGTTCATACATTTTTCTCCTGCAAGTGCTATTCATGTAGTTATTCTCACAGACCTGATTAGGCTGAAGCTGACATAAAAATGAATTCTTATGTGCCACGTTAAGCATATAGAACACTGCAAGATGGGGGTATTATCAGGTGCACTCACTGAAGTGACTGACCAAAATCAATTGAAGTTCACAACTGGAAACTGCAAACTCAGTCCCAGCACTGGTACTGGCTTCAGATTAAAAATAGTTGGGATTTCTCTGTGCTCAGTCTTGTATTTACCTCAGATATAGTCCTGAGCTTCCTGGAACCATAAAAAGAAGCAGAAAATGAAACCAAGTCAGAAGGCAATCAGAACATTGCTGCCAAATCAACATTAGTTTTATTAACAGGGTAATTCCCTTACTATTTCCAAATATCAAATGTCAAAAATCAAAGCTTAGATGCACTTCTCATCTGAAATTTTCAGAGTTCTGTGCCAATAAGTTCAACGTGGAATTAAATTTATTTCTTTTATTATAGGTTGTTTTATAAGAGCTATTTATTTTTATGTCAAAATTACCTTTTAGATACCTTGCAAAATGCAAAGGCAGCTGTAGTCATATAAAAATTAAACATCATTAACCCTAAACTACCCATGAAGCTTCCCTCATCAAGCTGCCTATTGAATAACAATTTGTCATGCAGCAGTATTTTGCTGCCCTATTTTCTGCTTTTCTAAGAAAGGCCTGGATAATTTTTTCTGTCCTTTAACTTTTATCAGCTACAAAGGAAACCACCATTTGACATTTTTCAGGCTACTTGCTACTCCTAATACACCATAGCTTGCTTTTATAATGACTCAGACTAAAGCTTTGTTTGACTGAAATTATTTATCAGACCGCAAAACTAAACCTCAAATGCTGTTGTGAATTTGCTGACACTTCAACACATTCAACAGCTACAGGCAGTCTGTCCAGATCTACCACTTTAATCCCATCACATCTAATGACTCCTCATTAAGAAATAAAAGGAAAAGTCTCTTGTTCTAGACAGAAGACTCTGAAACATGCTTCAGTATTAGATATGTATGTATATATACTATGTATATATTGTTTAACTTTCTATGTATATATGTATGTGTGTATATATACACACACATATAGGAGAATGAAATCAATAAACTTGAAAATATGAAGTACATCACGTAAATACAACCAAAGTGTATTTAATTAATGACTGACTTTCAGGCTTAGGAAATAAAGTCAGCAATATGTAATAGCTGTAAGACCTTTCTTTCACTTTCTCTGTTTTAAAGGTCTCTGAATGATGGAAAATGGTTACTGTTGTGTTGATTGCTATTCTCCCTTCAGTTCCCCATTTAAATTCAGTAATATTATACCTGTCTGTACTTGCTACTTGAGATAAGAACATCTCTATTCTGCTTTGCCTCTTATTGCTTTCCACTATTTTGGTAGAGCTGAGAATTCACAACTGACAAGTCTCATTGTGCTCAGTTCCACATGAGTCTCCAGTAAGACACATCTCTCCCCCTCTAAAAGTTCATAGATTAAATGACAAACTGACAAAAAAAAAAAAAAAAAAAAGAAAAGGAAAAAAAAAAAGTTGAATAAAGTATCTTCTGTGTTTTATGGATAGGGAGAAAAGTTAGCAGAAGGAAATGTGACTTGCTCCTTGGTGCACACACAGCTAAATCAAGAACTGACTTTAGATCTTCTGTTTTCCTCGTACCATCACTACAAGACCTTCAATCCTACCTTTGATTTAACTTTCTTTTATACTTTCCCCATGCACCTGCTGTTCAATATCAGGGGTTCAGATTCCACAGAATGACAAGGTGAGCATACAAATGTGCAAGGTTGTAGATGTAACCAAGATAATTAACATGGAGAGGCATGCTCAGCATATTTTTTTTTCTTCACAGATAGCAACTTTCTTGCCTTTGAATTTAAGAAGTACCATGTAGTATTCCTGCTGCAATTAATTGATGAATACATTCCCCTTCCCCCTGAGTTTCTTCTTTGCCTAGAAACCTGCCACTGTGCAACCTAAATATTATATTCAAAATAAAGAAAAAGAATAATGGAGTAGGGAGGGCAGGAAGAGAGGAACTAACTGATATGTGTCAGTTACAGTATTTGTATTCCGAATTTATTCTTTTAAAGTTGCTTAAAATCCTAAAGAAATTGGGTGCTTCAGTTAAGATTGGCCCTAGGCAGTTGCACTTCACATGATGATTATTTGCTCAAAAGTTCACTAAAGGTCTATTTGACTCTGGCAGTACTACAGGCGGTCATATTTTTTTTAAATATGAACTGTTCTTGAACATGTTTTTATAATTTATTGTGCAGAAATAAGCTTTCAATTAACATAAACCACATACTTTCCCTTCCAGATATTTAACTTGAATTGTTTTCTGGTTTTGTTTGTTTGTTTGTTTTTTTACCACTATTTCTTGAAGATTAAAAAAAAAAAAAAAAAGCCCAATTTTTCTCAATAATAGAGTTCTCTGTGCCTTCTGTTACAGCACAGTAAAACTCCGATAGATTGTAACCCCTTATGACATTCTCAGATTTTTAATTTTACAGTGTGAAGATCTGGCACCAAACAGAATAACATGTAACTACTATTTTCAAACTATCTGGAAATTTTTAAGTAGTAGTTAACCCTGCTAGGGATATTTTTATGGGAAAATAAGTGAAAACTAAATTAAAATTTCTTTCCATAAAGGAACTGCTGAAATAAATTTTCCAGAAAAATTAATAGCCATTTTTCTAACACCCTGATACAACACTCTCTCAAAACCTGTACATTTATTATTGCCTGTACTTTTAGAATCGTTAGAGAAAATGCATTTAAAGAATTATAAGGAAATGTTTGGAATGATTTTTTTAGTATTCAACCACAGCATACAGATTTCCATAGGAAAAAGTACATTAAACTAGACTTTCAGCTATGTACTCACAAATTCTGCCTCTGGCAGAATTTATTTTTTATCCCAGAAAATTTAGAGTAAGGGAAACAGAAGATCTATAGAGCAAGATTTTTGGAGATGTTTCCTTTAAAAATTTATGTAGACAAATAAGTGAGACAAATATGTGAAGTAACACATTGTTAAAGAAGTGGAAAGTGCCCTAAACTGTGGTGCAGAAATGAGGAAACATAAAACAAAATAGAAAAAATTCACAATGAAACAAATTATTTTCCTTGCCTAAGACAGGATTGTGGAGCTCATTACCACAGGATATCAACAGGGCAAGTGATTAGTGGGATTGAAAAGAAGGTGAGGATGGTACATGAACTAGAAGAAGAAGAAATATATCAGTAATTAACATTTTTGAAAGGAGCAGAAACCTAACTCTTCAGGAGTTCAAACTGAACTGGAGTTAGAAAGGAGACCTTTCCTGGTGTCTATTAGCCTCTAATTGTCTATTATAGTGTTTTTCTGAAATTGCTCAGTGACATAGCAAATTAATGGAGAACATAAAACCACAGATATTATCCAGAATGGTGTCTGGTGTTATCATACTTGGAAGACTCAAATTTTTCCTGATTCTTGTCAGTTATCAGTATGTGGTTGAAGTTGTGATGTGTTAATAATTGATAGACACTGAGATTTTGGGTTTTATTTCTAAAAAGCCCTTTGGATTACAGAAATTATGTTTCCTGGTAATTACTGGCTGGATTAAGAAAGGGGAAAAAAAAAAAGATAGATGTACTACATGCAATGTTTTTTTCTTTTTCAGCATTAAAAAAAAAAAAAAAACAAAAAAAACAAAACAACATTTCTATCGCTTTTGCAAGCTTACCTGCATTTTTTTATACCTGCATCATGTCCTCTTGTATTTTTTGTCTTCCTTGAATAAATAGTCCAAGACTCTTCAGTCTCCCCCTGCAAAAGCTGTAATGCCTCTTTCACATTCCTGTTTGTAGCAAGATGATATAAGGGAAAATGCTAATCCTCACAAATCATTCTTTTGTGTAACTGGAATGCAATATGTTTGGTATTATTTCCTGTCCCTGTGTTTTACTAATCATAGTGTTCTGTTTGTCTTTCAGCTACTACTGAAAGCTAGGTTTGCAAAACATCAAAAAGCATAGTCAATGGGATGAGCTGTGGAAAAGGATGCTGAGTAAGATCTGGATTTTAAAAAGAGATTTTAATGGAAAAGATAAAAAGTCCTTTGGTACATGCCACTGCAAAGGGTCTACAATTGTATTTAAGGTTTTATGTGGGCATATATATATATATATACATTCAATAATATAAATTTAAAACAAATGACAGATTCTGCACCTGGATCAGTATAATTCTGCAGGTACATATAGACTGGGGAAGATGAGGCCTGTGTGCAGCCATGCAGGAAGAGATGTGGGGGTCTTGATTGATGGTAAACTCAATACAAGTCAACAATGTGCCCTGGTGCCCAAAAGGGAGAGCCCTATCTTGGGGTGCGTCAGGCACAGTATAGCTAACCGGTGAAAAGAAGTGATTGTCCCACTATACTCAGCATGGGTGCAGTCTCACCTCAAGTACTGTGTGCAGTTTTGGACTCCACAATGCAAGGATATAAAAATATTAGGATATGTCCAAAAGAGAGCAAGGAAGGTGCTGAAAAGATGAGAGAGCATGCCTAATGAGGAGTGGCTGAGGATACAAGGTTTATTCAGTTTAGAGAAGAGACTGAGGGGTCATCTCATTGCTGTTTACAGCTTCCTCATGATGGGGAGCAGAGAAGAAAGGATCCTTCTCTCTTGTGTCCAGAGATAGGATGCAAGGGGGTGGCTTAAAGCTGTATCAGGGGAAAATCAGGTTGGATGTTGTCGAAAAAGTTATTCACTGAGAAGGTGGTCTGGCACTGGAACTATCTCCCCAGAGAAGCAGCCCATGGCCCTATGCCTCTCAGTGTGCGTTTGGACAATGCTCTTAGATCTATGGTCTGATATTAGGTTGCCCTGTGTGGAGTCAGGAGTCAAACTTGATCCTTGTGGGACCCTTCCAAGTCTGGATATTCTACGGTTCTATAATTCTATGATACAATGAAGTGTTTTCTGGACTAAATTCACTAGGGTGAAAGCTGAATGGAAAAAAGACAGGAAATAATGCAACCTACATAGATAACTTATCTGAGTAACATGTTTAAGACATTTATCAAACCCTTTTAATTAATGATAAAGCAGGAGACTTAAAATGTACATGTCTGAAGTCCACTGAGGGTAATTAAAATTTGTGTATTAAACTTCACCTGCTCTTCTCTCTTCCAAATAACACCTCTTATTCACGACCTAAGCTTTATAAAAGTCATTGGTTTCAGATAGTAGCAGCATAAATTCATCTGTTGTTCTTCAGGCTCCATTTCATCCTTTACTTAATAAGAATAGCACAGCATTATCTTTTTTTTTTTTTCCTGAATTCCTACATAATTCTTTCTTCTGCAGCAAAGATCAATCAATTGGCATTACATTACTCTTGATACTGGTATCGTATCATTCTGTAAAAAAAATCAGCTTTGAATAAGGCCATAAGTCCTTTTGTTCAATTAGCTCCATAGAGATAATGGTTAATGAGATCAGGAAATGCTTGTGCAAAGGAATAGCTCCAGGGAGCTGTTATCTTAATAGAGTAAGGGGCGTTATCTAGGGCTACTGCACACTCCTTTCAAGGCTAGTCTTGTTCCTTTTTCAAGATAGAAATATCTTTCAGAGGCCATGGACTTGATCAAGAAAGGCAGGAAATCCCTACGTATTTTATTTGTATATTGTTGCATGAATTGCAGTTATTACTGGTCCTCACTGATTTAATTTACAGTATTTTTGCTACACTTCAGAGTACTTTATACTTTTAAAAGGTATGTGGGCTTGTTAGACTCATAGTATAAGTCAGGCTGGAAGGGATCTCAGGAGGTCTCTGGTTCAATCTCCAGCTCACAGCAGGCTCTGCTATGGTGTTGGACCAGTTTGTATCCAGTCATGTCTTGAAAACCTCAAAGTATGGAGACTGCACTACTCTTGGCAATCTGTGCCATGACTTGACACTCCTCATGGGAAGGAAGCTTCCTCTATATAGCCAGCCTGAGCCTCTCATGTTTATACATGTGTCCACTGTATTTTATGAAGAACATGGATCCAACTTCTTTATCACTCATTGTAGGTACTGGGGACTGCTATTAGGACCTCTCAAGCCATCTTGCTCCTGCCTGACCGAGTGCAACTCCTCCAGTCTCTCATCACAGGAAAAGTGCTCCAGTCCCCACGATCTCAGTGGTCTCCACTGAACTTCCTCCAGTTATCAATGTCTTTCCTGTACTGGAAACCCAAAAGAATATCCAACTGTGATATAACATGTGCAGAGTTAAGGGCTTATTACCACACAGGAGAAGAGACTAGTGGTATCATTTTAGCAACAATGCAACAGTGCTACTTACCACCTTACTCAGACACCTGCATATTTGAGGATTAGCTTGGTTTATGGATAATCATAGCTGCATCATTACATCATGGCTGGCTCTGCTGACCTGTTGTCCATCCTGAATATATTGGTATCAGGCCTTTATAGCCATTAATGGAGAATCTCAATTTATGGATTAGGGTTTTGTGTTTATTTTAAAAAGAAAAAATAAGCATTGAAATATTAAATTTATATCTCTATCATAATCTACTTGATGCTATCTAAGGTGTTTTAAAAATTCAGTTCTACAAAAGTAAGTGGGGACATAAGAATACAATTATAACTAGTATTTTCCAGAGAGCCTAAATATCTACCTTTGGCAGAACCATAGCTCTAAATTCCTGGTCATATCTTGAAAATTTTCCAGCCTATTTCCTGTCTCTCTTTTCCCCTTCCCACCTCCTTTTTTCGGCATATCACAGTCCATGTATTTGGAAATAAATTATAGTTTTCAGAAGGTATAGTTTTCAGAAGGGACATCTATTTGCCACAACCCTTTAAAGTTCATGAAACAGAATTTTAAAGAATGGGAATATTCTCTTCTTAAGAGAAAATGACATAACTATGTTCACTATGGGCTAAGTTTCGCTTTCTGTTGGATCCTTCTGTTGCAATTAGCTAAGTGCTGGAAGAGATCATGACCTGAGCAAAGTAAATTTCTCTACAGAATATAGTTTTACCCGTAGAAATGCATGAAGGAAAAATATAGTTTTAGCCATCTAGTATTTCCTAAGTTATCTAGTCCTCATTGTTGAATTTCATGCTTACTCAAAGGTATCACACAAAAAAATTTGTTTCGTGAGATTGACATAAAACACATGTAAGTTCGTGAAAGGCACTTGAATGTCAAGATTCACAACATTTTGTAATTTTTGTTCTTATTGCTCATAAATACTATGTTTTTTTAATCTATGTTATAAAAATAAAAGTTTAAAAATGTTTGTTTTGTTTTCTTATCTTTTTAACTAGGAAAAATAATTAGCAGATATATTGGAAAATATTTTTTTTTTACCTCCAGGAATGTGTGAAATGTAAACAATTGGACTGTGGCGTCAGTTTCTCTTTGCATCATTTTTACATTGACATAAATTTAATGGTGTGCACTTTATTTAGCATTCAGTATATCAATTACTACCATGGTCAGAACAACTTTATGAGGGCATTATTTAAATTCTGAAAAGGGTAATTTGCAGTAAGGGAAACAAGTAGCAATTTTTATCATTTGGCAAACAACATGTATACACCTTTTTTCTTCCTCAAAACAAATATATTTAATCTATTCTTTTTATTAAATAAGCTACAGAACACATTCCACTATTTTTAAATAAACACTAACAGAGCTATGTATTTACTGTTTAATATCTTCAAAGATAAGCCAACAATGGTTTAAGTTTTTTTTTTTTGAAACAATTACTTTCTCTGTGTTCTTAAATACTTGGCAAATCTGGGCCTCTCTATAGGAAAAAAATGTCATATAATGCAATGGCCAACAAAGTTATATTGAATGCAGCATTTTAGAATCAGCATTTTTACATGTTGTCAGTATTTTTAACATACTTTTTTAATATCCACACAGAACCTAAATCAGTACTTTGAATCTTTGCTTAAAATAAAAGATAATAAAGAGAACCTGAGTCTCCACTTGTTTTTTTTTATGCTTTGCACTATAATCAAGTCAGACTAATACAATACTAATGCAAATATTCATTTCATTACTGCTGCACTCCCTGACCAGGCAGGCAGAATACAAAACAGTTCAGAAGTGTTTGAAGTGATCTTATCATGACAGCTGTTTAGGAGTACAAGATATAGTGGTGGCATTAGTTATAATACATGCAGAATAATCATATAAACTATTGCAAAGGATTTACCAAACATGCATAGCAAATGTTAGTCCCTTTAAAAGAGTTGAAAACTTTAAGCAATATTAGTCTATTAGCTGAAAGTCATAAAAACAATTCTATGCTTCCAAACTAATGTTTCTTATGCTGAACACAGGAAGCAAGGGTCTGCAAATCATTATCAAGAACGTTGTGTCTTTTAAAATCTCTGGCATTCAAAAATAAATATCATTATTTTAAAACACAACTTAGACATCACAGAACTGATAACTATTTTTAAAGCCCAGCATATGTTTTACATTCAGCTTAACTGGTGAACCTTACATCTCGTTAACTTGCTGTGCAATATACTTTTACAACTTAAAAGAAGACTAAATATTCTAAGATCTTTCTAGTTTATTGCTATTAAAAAATGAAAAACACATTTCTCTTAGTGAAATCTGTATTCTACTATTTTTTTTTTTTGCTAATTAAGTAATAAAAAAGAAGAATTGCTTCTAATTTAGATGGCTGCTTTCACAAGGATTTTTCCACTTACACGATGAAAACCTTTAGAATATGTGTGATGGCTTTCCTTTAATTAACCAGAAAGAAAACCGAAACAACCCGTACCCATACAAGTTTATACCTGCTTTCATGACTAATCTGCTAGCTATAATTGCTCTAAAATAGAAACTATTGCAGAAATGTTTCCAAATTAACTACTTGCAATTAGAGATTTCGCTGTCTCTGTTCAGAAAGAAAATAGATATGTTTTTGATTAGAAGGGTGTTAAAGATAGTTTACTCCTCTGAAATTTGTACAATGTTGCTATTATATTATTCATGTATTATTATTTCTTCAACTTTGTTTACATCTCCACAGATTGCACTATATAACTACATTTTCTTTAATTTTTATTCGGCTGGTCAAACCAGACTTTCATATTTCACAACTTACAATGCATCCTGATGCTGTGATGGTGGCTTTTTAGTGTCTTACTTTACTTTTTAAGAGTCTTCATACTTCCTGGTCTTCATTGGTAGAATTTGTGTTCAATTAAAAACCAATGCATTTCAAAATTGGTCAACATATTTCAATTGTGACATTTCTCAGTGAAACATGTTTTCTTAAGAGGCAAGAAACCAACAGCAACAACAAAAAACCCCAACCAACCAACCAAATCCACCTTTCCAATGTAGTAAATTTTGGTAAGAGATTAATGAATAACAAACTTATTTTATGCTATTTAATAATGCCCTATTCCTAAATTCTTAGTCCCAAACATTGAAAGAAAAGAGAATTAAAAAAAAAAAAAAAAAAAGATGAGTGGAAAGAAAACAGTAGTCCTCCATCATTTACTGCTAATATTGTTATTGAACAAAAGCCTTTTGTGATAGCTCAAGTGGATCAAGTTTTTGGAACCGCCAACCTTGTAAAAGCCTTATATTTTTTTTTGGCATGGGAAAATGTATATCATTTTGGGCCAAAAGCTTTGGACAACAGACCAATTGTTTTGGATATGAAGCACACTGAAGACCCTCTCAAGTCTCTACACAATTTTTCATTAATTGCCTCCCAGAATCCCAGATGGCTGTAGATGATATGATTCATAGTTTAATTATTTGAGCACCATGAAGGAAGAAAAACATAAGAAATCCAAGAGTTTGTAAAGGAATTATAAAATCATTCATTTTGCTCTGACAGCACAGGAGAACTACAGATACACACAAAACAGTAAACAACCATCTTTTACTAGATATCACTCAGAACTGAAAAGGCTGTCAGATTTTCTTTGTCCAGCTTCTTTTAATTTCAAGTAATCTTTGTAAGATAGGTGTCTATGTGAAATGGCTACTGTAAAAATTTTTATCAGTGCAGTTCTTCACAAGCTGGAATAATGCTGTAACTGTTCACTGATGGGCTGATCCTACATGTCCAATTTGGTCCTACACACCTCTCTGGTTGGATGCTCCCATATAGGCACAATAGCTAACCCAGCTTGGTGCTGGCTTTGTCTTTCCTACACAGAACATTTTCAGTCTTTCTTTACTAAGAGCCTTCATTTGATAGTTTGGGTTCCAGTCATTGCAAGCTTGTATGCATTACAGTGTTACTTCTCAGATATCTACTTTTGCATACCAGAACAAACAGTTCTTGGTGTGATTTTTTGTGGGAAGGCTCTTCCCAGTTGAAAAGTACCTGTCTTTATTGTTGTGATATATCATAACACAGAACAAATACAGCAAGTCAAAATTCCTGAAGCACACTATGCAAAGTGTATCCAGATACTAAATGGGAGTTTTAAGCAAAAGAAGCAGTTACAATTACATTTTTGCAAACAAGCAGAATAAAATTCTATAACTGAGATAAACATATTCCAAGATTATTGTAATCTGCTTAGCATCAAGGATAACTGTTTATCTGAAATCAGTCTGGCTAGTTTCTTACATCATTATTTTTCCCTGGCTAGACCATCCTTTTATGCCAACTATTCTGATAGTTAGGGTGGAATCATATCTCACCAGGAGTAAATTCTGAAATGTGTTAAAAATGAAGACTTAGAGTGGAATTTCTGAAACTTACATTGGATGTAGGCATCTTCCCAAAAGTGGTATATCTTATAACAAATAGAGTTGGAAGCCCTTTCTGGGAATACAAAACATCTCCCCTCTGGATTTAGAAGAGTTCCATGTTCTATAAAGGCTGTTAGTAAAGAATACTATCTCTAGATAATTATTGCATCTCTTTGGATGCTTAAAACTTTTATGATATGGAAACTGATGCATAGAATTACCACAGAGTGAAAACTGGAATGTATGTTTGAACTTCATGTGTCCTAATATGGAAAGAAAAAGTGTCAAATAAAAAGCAAAACGGAGCTAGTACAAAGCAGACAAAAGAGACAGTGTCTGTAATTATTTGAAAAACTTCAGAGGCTTAGTTCACGATTTTACAGGTTCACAAAATACGTCTTTATGTGTGAAATGACAGATTGACACACTGAACAAAATCCTGAGGTTGAAAAAAAGGTACAAAAATGAAAAAGAAGTGCAACAATGGAACATCAAAACTTCTCAGTACTGTGGAAAATCAAATGCCATGCAGAGGCAGGTGTAGATTTAATGCGTAATATTGCTATGTATTGAAACACAAGGTTATAAATGTTGTGTGTATACACAGAGTTTGGGTATTTGCTTTAAGAAAAGACTTCCAGTGTGCCAGTGTATCAGTTTAACATGTAAGATTTACAGTGTTGGAGTGGGAGCATGTGCACATGAATTAGACTGAAATATATTTCCACAACTGGATAGCCCTAAGTCTGAAATTTAGTGCATATCCAGTTGTTACAGAAAGTCACTACTAGTGACTAACCCCAAGTCGATCTTACATCGAGAGTCTCATGCCTTCCCTCCAGCTCCTTTCCAAAACAAGTATTTTAACCCCTAGAACCTCCTGCGTAATCACATAATCACAGAATGTTTGAAAGAGCATCCAGTCCAATCCCCCTGCCAGAGCAGGAACACCCAGATGAGGTTACACAGGAATGTGTCCAGGCAGGTTTTGAATGTCTACAGAGCAGGAGACTCCACAACCACACTGGACAGCCTGTTCCAGTGTTCTGTTACCCTTACTGAGAATAAGTTTCTTCCCAAATTTAAGTGGAACCTCTTGTGTTCCAGTTTGAACCCATTACCCCTTGTCCTACCACTGATTGTCACCGAGAAGAGCCTGGCTCCATCCTAGTGACACTCACCCTTTATATATTTGTAAACATTAATAAGGTCACCCCTCAGTCTCCTCTTCTCCAAGCTAAAGACCCCAGTTCCCTCCACCTTTCCTCATATGGGAGATGCTCCACTCCCTTAATCATCTTGGTTGCCCTGCGCTGGACTCTCTCCAGCAGTTCCCTGTCCTTCTTGAACTGAGGGGCCCAGAACTGGACACAGTATTCCAAGTGTGGTCTCACCAGGGCAGAGTAGAGGGGAAGGAGAACCTCTCTTGACCTACTAGCCACCCCTCTTCTAATACACCCCAGGATGCCATTGGCCTTCCTGGCCGCTGTCCACCAGAATCCCCAGGTCCCTTTCCCCTACACTACTCTCTAATAGGTCATTCCTCAACCTATATTGGAACCTGGGGTTGTTCCTGCCCAGATGCAAGACTCCACGCTTGCCCTTGTTCAATTTCATTGATTTTTTTCCCACACAACTCTCCAGCCTGTCCAGGTCCGGCTGGATGGCAGCACAGCCTTCTGGCATGTCAGCCACTCCTCCCAGCTTAGTGTCATCAGCAAACTTGCTGATAATACACTCTATTCCCTCACCCAAGTAATTGATGAATATATTGAATAATACTGTCCCCAGTATTGACCTTTGAGCACTCTGCTAGATACAGGCCTCCAACTAGACTCTGCCCCATTGACCACAACTCTCTGGCTTCTTTCCTTCAGCCAGTCCGCAGTCCACCTCACTACCTGGTCATCCAAAGCACATTTTCTCAGTTTAGCTCTGAGGATGCTGTGGGAGACTGTGTCAAAGGCTTTACTGAAGTCAAGGTAGACCACATCCACTGCTCTGCCATCATCCATCCACCTTGTTATGTCTTCATAAAAGGCTATGAGGTTGGTCAAGCATGACTTCCCCTTGGCAAAGCCATGTTGACTGCCCCTAATGACCCTCTTATCCTTGATATGCCTTGAGATGGCACCAAGGATAAGTTGTTCCATCACTTTCCCAGGGATGGAGGTGAGGCTGACCGGTCTATAGTTACCTGGGTCCTCCTTCTTGCCCCTTTTGAAGACTGGAGTGACATTTGCTTTCCTCCAGTCCTCAGGCACCTCTCCCCTTTACTCAGACTCGGCAAAGATGATGGAGAGTGGTGCAGACAGCTAAGCCAGATCCTTCAGCACCCGCAGGTGCATCCCATCTGGACCCATGAATTTATGGATGTCCAGATTGCTTAATTGCTCCCTAATCCAGTCCTCATCAACTAAGGCTGACTCCTCCATTGTCCTGACTTCCTCTGGGGCCTCAGGGGTAGGGGGCTCCTCAGAACAGCCTCTGGCAGTGGAGACAGAGACAAAGAACGCATTCAGTAACTCTGCCTTCTCTGTATCTTCTGTCACCAGGGCACCCACCTTGTTCATCAGTGGGCCTACATTGCCTCTTGTTTTAGTTTTACCTGCCATATATTTGAAAAAGCTCTTTCTGTTGTCCTTGACCACCCTTGCCAGGTTTAATTCTAAGGAGGTCTTAGCTTTCCTAGTTGCTTCCCTACATACTCTGACAGCAGTCTTATATTCTTCCCAAGTGGCCAGCCCCTCCTTCCGTGGTCTATAAACTCTCCTCTTCCACTTGAGCTTACCCATCAGTTCCCTGTTTAACCACGCAGGTCTCCTGGCTCCCTTCCTTGACTTCCTATGTGTCAGAATGCTCTGATTTTGAGCTTGGTAGAAGCAATCCCTGAACACTGATCAACTATCTTGGGCCCCTTTACCTTCAAGCAGCCTTGCCCATGGGCTTTTCCCTAGCAATTATTCGAAAAGGCCGAAGTTTGCCCTGCTGAAGTCCAGGGTTGCAATTCTGGTTGCTATTCTGTTCCTGCCACACGAAATCCTGAACTCTACCATTTCATGGTCGCTGCAACTAAGGCAGCCCTCAACCTTTACCGTTTCAACCAGACCCTCCTTGTTAGTGAGGATGAAGTCCAGCAGTGCACCTCTTCTATTTGGCTCCTCCACTCTTTGCATCAGAAAGTTATTGTCAAGGCACTGGAGGAACCTCCTGCACTGTGGATGGCTGTCAGAGTAATCCTTCCAGCAAACATCAGGGAAGTTAAAATACCCCACAACAACCAGGGCCTGTGACTGTGAGGCTGCACTCAGCTGCCTGTAGAAGGCCTCATCAACTTCCTCACCCCAATGTGGTGGCCTGTAAAAGACACTCACAACAGTAACACCCCTGCCAGCCTGCCCCTTAATTCTCACCCATAGACTCTCAAATCACTCCTCATCCGTGCTTGGACAGTACTCAATACACTGTAGTTGCTCTCTCACATAAAGAGCAACTCTCTCACTGGTGACACAAAAAGGCTGATAGCTAAGGCATTCAGCTCCCAGTTGGAAGGACATCCCTTCAGGTAGGGAAGGAGCATGGAATTGGACCTTTGACCTCCAAGGAGACAATGAAGGTAACGTGTCCTGTGGTGGTTTTTCTTGGAGTGAGTGGAGGCAGAGGAAAAAGAAATAGTGTGGCCATGATTACTATTAGTGCTTATTCACATGAAGGCCAACTGGGCAACAGTTTTGAAAATCTCCTGAGGCAAAGAAATGCAGAAGTTATTCTAAGGATTTAGGCAGCTTTATGAACATACAATAAGAGAGATGTGAATACTGCAAGTTTCATATGCAGCTTCCATATCTTTTGGTATCTAAATATGCCTCTCTCAAGCATCTAATTCTTATATTTGATCTGATGAAGCAGAAAGTCTGTGACTGAGCACAGAATTGGGATCAGATATATCAAGCTTAGTGCCTTCCCCATTAAATCATTCTTCTTTTTCTTTTCCAGGAATATTTGAGTTTGAAAGTTTTACTCTACAGCATCTCTGGGGTATGCTTTGTTTTGCAATTCACAGCTCTGCTTGTGAAGTAAATACCAATAAGTCTCACACTGAGCATATAAAGCCTTTCCCTGGCAGCATGTGCAACAGCTTTGTTGCTCTCCTGCACTGCTCTGTCTACATTTTCTAACCTTCACCCACCACTTCTAGAGATGTGAGTCTGGTTTGATCTTCATCTGCATTCAATCTGCTCTCATTCTCAGCAGAGCAGGAATCACCAAGGGATGCCAGCTATTGTTTGCCTTTTGTGAAAGGGACACCTGCCTACCAGGATTAAACAAAACTTGTTTAAAAAGATGAAATACTTTTTCACGTGGTCCTGTGACTAAATCCATGCATGGGACTTTGCATATATACCTCAAAGAGCTGGAACTTTTTTTTTTTTTTCTTTTTTTTTTTTTCCAATCAGGGAAAAGAATGAATCTGTTTAACATTTTATAATTACTATAATTTACTGTGAGACTTTTTCATTTTACCCTTTTGTCACTTAATGATTAATTTAAACTTTTAAGTGAAATTACTCCTTTTTTTCTGTTGCATATAGAGATCAAAAAGAAAAGGTTGATGATCTGGCCTCTCTTTATCAAGCTCGTTTTGCTTTGTACTTTTCTTTTTCTAGTGAATGATCTTTCTTTTCCCATCAGACACTCCTCTGATTAATTACTTTTGGTCTTATACTGTGTATAATATTTGTATTTAAAAATAAATAATAAAACACCTAAAATTGTGATTAAAAAAACCCCCACAAAACAACAGCTTTCTAAGGCTATCTTGTGTTTCTTGCATATGTAAAAGGTAACAAAGTGATGAGTTGCCTTGTGTTAGTGTTTCATAATAGTCTGCAACATTTGTTGCCATTTTAAAATAAATGCTTTAAATAATCACTCACTTGAGAAAACACCTAATGAGAAAAACAATATGTCGATGTTAAAACAGTGTAGCACATTAAAAAAAAAAATCAAAAAACTTACTGTATAACCTGCACATTCCATACTCTGCTGTTATTCTCCAGAGAGAATTCTCCCTCACTGTTTTCTGTTTTACTATAATGAGATTATATGGGGATTCAGGATACAGACTTCTTCAGTCACTTTGTTATTTTCCCTCTGGGCCTGTTACTCATGTCAGTAGTTTTAAATCATTGCAGACATTATATTTGTTTCTAAGCATATTTGGATATGTATGCATGGATATGTGTTTATATGCAGAGAGACAATCTTGAGAAGTACAGATCTTAGAGACTGAAGAAAACATAAAAGTTAAAATCATACATTTTTCCTGTTTTAATCTCACAAAGACATTCATAAATGATGAATGGTTACAATTCTCCCTGAAAGTCATCCTGCTTACATTTTCCTCCTTGCTGACTGCAGGAAGTCACATCTTCAGCAGGCTAAATTGACATCTCTCTGTCAGTAGCCATAGAACTGCACCAGAGGACAATCTGTCCCTGCACAAGCATAAATTACAGAAGCACTAATTTTTCATTGCCTTGAACCCAGTATAGTATATAACATAGCATAACATAGTGTACAAGCAATGATAAACACTGAGTGAAACTCTTATTGGAATCCTAATGGCCAATGTTTGCAGATCAAATGAGTACTCCCAGTGCATGGCACTGCAGAATTATGTTCAAATTAAATAGAAACAGAGAAAAGTCAAAATATACAGAACTGTAAAATAAAATAAATAAAACCCCCACAAAACAGCAAGATTTTATCTCCAGAAATTTGTTTGCAGACAATGCTTTGGATAGATTTACCAGGAAGAGTTAGTACCTGCTTGCTTTCCTACCATATATCTAGAGCTCTCTTTAGTGCCTGAAAAAAGCTTTAACATCACCGATATAGACTCAGTAAAAAGTCTTCATCATTTGTGAATAGTATGTGTGAGTTCATTGGGTTACAGAAGTCAGAAATGTTTTAAAGAAATGGTGGACTAATGGTTTTATTATGAGCCTTTGTATCTAGCTAGGCATTTCTATTCCTAACCATCTTTGTTTCCAAAAGTATCTCATCCAAAGAAGGCTAAACTGATAATCTGGAGAACTGATTTGAACAGAAACCAGGACAAGTGTTAGCTTCAAGTGGCTTTTGACTCCATGCCGCATGTACTTCTTGTTGAGTTTCATACTGAACAAAACCAAAAAAAGAATGAGTCCTCCCCATGGAATACAGCAATGTTGGTGACCAGAAACAAATTTGAATCAGACTATGAGCTAAGTTTTGCATAAAGCTGCACATGTAAGGCTTTATTTGAAGCTCTGGAATATAATAATAATTAAGACTTCAAAACATCTTTTTCATTACATTCAGAGCTTAAATTGTGTAACTTATTTGCATTTGAGATAAAGAGATGCATATTTTGTATGTTGAAATTAGATTTGTAGAAGCATAAGCTCATTCCCAATGGCAAATATTACTAACTCTGATTCCAGTTATGAAACACTAAATTGTTTTATAAGTGGGAGCCTGCTCTCCTAATAGGCTTTCAATATAAATCCTCCTATGCTTATTGTTGTTTTACTTTCTAGAGGTTATATTAGAAGGGATGAACTTAGAAATTCTGAATTAGATTTAACTAGAATTTAGGGTTAAGAACTAGAAATACCTGGCATGAGTTCTGCAGTTTAGATTTAAGTGTTAAAACTGTGGCTGTAATTTTAGTCATGTTTTTCCAAAAATCCTAGAGATTCCTATAGTTTAGAGGAACTCACAAGTCTTAGACTATTTTTGATATTAGACTTCTTAACACCATACTATTCATACTATTTTTGAAAGTTTTCAGTGTAGTAATATGCAGAAGATAGCTGTGCTCACACATTCTTTTTGAATTGAACAATAACAGGATCTTGTTGCATTGAACATTTTACATTTTGGAATCTTACCTTTGACAGGGTAACTAAAATTGTAAATAGAACACCAGAAACTTAAGTCTTGGCCTTGGTTTATGCTACAATGACAGACACAGGAATAACTGAAGAGTTCATTGGCTAACATATAATATAATGTGCCAGTGCCATACTGCATGGTGTAAATGACAAGGAGGCAGGAAAAAAATACCCCTTACTCCATACATCCTGCAAACCTGTGCTGGTATTAAAAAACACTTTTAGGAATGTGAATAACCAATTATAAGAAAAGAAACTAAATACCATTAAACTCAAGAAGGGAGAGATCTTAAGGTCTGAATCCACCCTACTTTCTAATAATAATTAAAAGAATTAAATCCACACATGGGTTTTATTGTTTAAGTTTTCCTGCAGGTGTGTATGGCCCAGCAGAGTGTGGATATAGTTATTTTCTAAGAGAGAATTCTCTGAAATCTCTAAGCTTTCTAGGTTATTCAAGATACTAGTAATCTTTCTGTGACTCAGCAAATCTTCTCCTTATACGGCTCTTGACTCAGATAGGGTAAAATTTATAGTGGTTAAAATGACACATGTACATAAACACTTTGCTGCACTGGCCTTCTGTAAGAACAAGCTATCTCTGGCATCTCAATTGATAAATTATGCCAACGATGGTGCAAAATAGGACTATAGCTGCTTCAGGAGAGGTATGAGATTTTATGGAAAGCCTTCAAAATTCAGTACAACACTTTGAACAACTTCATTCACTCAATATTGACAAGTACTTGCCAATGAAATTGTATGACAAAGGAAAAATACATAAAAATGTAACTCCCAATGTAAGTATTTCCATTATGATACTGAGTATCCTGCCTTTTTAATGGGTCATATGCAATGTGCCTAAGCAATGGGCCTGCTCTGCTCTGGGATACTCCAGCATCTCCAGCGGTAGCTCTGGACACATGCCTGTGGTAAAACTCCATGAGCTATATAGCGTGAGCATGGAATGGCCTTGCCTCGTGTTTCTGCTATTGTGGCCATGTACTTACCCTTTAAACTTTTCCACCTTTTGCAAAACACCGTTGGGATTTCAGATACCCATTTTTCAGAGATCTCCACACAGCAGCTCTGTGCAAAGCAAAGAAGTAACTACATCCTCTTCATTGACTTCCATTTCCATGTCCCATCATCAAATTTTCCAGAAGTACAGATACATGAAGTAGGCAGTTAACTTCCACTTTGTCTTTTTTGTTTCGATGTCTAGTTGTGTGTGACTGTTTGTTTTGGCTGTGGCTCCACACTTAGAGGAAAAATAAGAGAATAAGGATTGAAAAAGGAGCTGGAATCCAGGTTTCACAAATGCAGGCTACCACTCAAACCATAGTGTCTGCAGAAACAAGAAAACTAGAAAACACAGCACTAAAATGCACTTGTTCTTATATCTATCCTCACCTGACTGTCTTTCCTAGCAAAAAGATAGCTTAGAAAGAACTTTTTCACCTCTAGGAGTACTCTTGATTTTTAAGATTACATCACACAAATGCCAGTTTCACTGCTACTTCACACTTTATTTCTTCTAGACTTTCTGGTAAATATCATCCAGTTCCTTTGGTTTATTGCAGCTAAATTTCCAAATTTCTATATAATTTCTTCTTTATGTCTGTAAAGGCTATACACAATAATTTTTCTGCCATCCAGGTTAATAAATGCCAACACCAAAAAGCTTTATTCAACTGCCCTGGTACTTAAACCTCTTCCTGAATGTCAATTCAATTACTATTTATCTTTACATCTATGAACAATTAAAACGATACAGAATCAACAATACTCTACATTTCATACTCTTGCATTTTCACTTTTTCATGAGGGTAAAAAGAGAAATAAGCAAACAGTCAACACAATTTTGGCATTCTTGAAGCACAAAAAATATAATAATAAAATAAAATCTTCTATATTTTTGTTGTAATTTTCACGGTTTCAGTTTCAGCAGACTTGAACATTAAATACTGAACATATGTGATTTAAGACAGAGTAAAGGACAACAAATTCACCAAAGAGATTTGCATGAGCATAGGACTAGAAAGTCAGATGCAGCCATTGAAAGATTAGAGTGGAGTAATCTTTGTTGCTTCTTGGAACAATTTGAAACCTGCTTTGACCTGCTGTAGCTGCAGCAGCTCCTTGCTGCCAAGACACAAGCTAGCTACTTTCAAACTGTGCTGAATATATAAAAAATGGTACGGTAATGCATGTATATACCTGCAATCACTTTTTGCACCATGTCTCCTCCATGGTACAAAATGTCTTGCCCTGTCCCTAGAGCAGGACAAGATTCATAACTTCCATGGATCAGACACCAATGCCAGTGTGACACTGTAACATATAATACAGAAAAAACATACAGCAAATACCTCCAAATGTCAATGGTCATGCATACATATACCTAGGAAAGATACCACATTGAACTGGAGATTTACTAGTCATTTTGCTTTGTAATCCTTGGAAAAAGGGATGTTTATTTGAAGCTTGACTCTGTCTTTTGAAATTGAGTAAATGAAAACACGTGTAGAGATTAAAGTATATTTACATTTGTTTAGGAAAAAGGCACGTGGTTCATCTGAAGAACAGGCATCTGGCCTACAGGGAGGTCTTTCAGAAGCCTGTGGTGTTTTTGAGAGTACAATCACTACAATGAAAAGGCTAAGTCTAGACTTGCGTAGACTAAGAAAACTGAGATTTTACTTCTGTTACTAGCTCTATATTTATATACTTTTCATAGCAAATTTTCTCTTGACCATACATACACTTAGTTTGGTGGTTGACCCAGGATGGATACTTTGATATAGCACTATGAGAAAGCACAGAAAAATGTTATCAGTCCTTTCTCTGTTTTCTGCCTGCTCGCCTCCTTCTGTCTTTTCTTTCTGACAACAAAGTGAAGTTCATAATATTTTTTTGAGGAAATGAAAGGCTGTTTCTCCTTTCTGCTTTGCCCACATGTTTGGGAGTCACATGCTTCTTGTCTTCTCCCTTGAGTCCTACCTTGTAAAAAGATGTATAGAGCTAATGCAGTAGGGAAACATCTGTAACAACAGTGTTTTCTCTCCCTGGCGGAGCCTAGGCTCACTTTCTGCAGCAAGGCAGGGTCTTAAAAGTTTAAATGGCAGGTGATTTTCATGACTGTTCTTTACATGGGAGAGGAGAGGAAAATGGTCAGAACAGTGATAAGAAGGTCCTGGTAGTCAGTCGCTAAAAAAATGGAGGGAGAGACTAAAATGTTTGAGAATGTCTGTCCTTGAACTTTTCATTATCCTATACTTGCTCATCCTTCACTATATTTTTAAAGGAATGATTGTGTATATCCTTTGAGTAGAAACAGATACTAGCAAGCAATTAGACAGAGAGACATTCAAAGAATATGTCATGGATTGTCAATTAGAATCAGTGAACACTGCACTAAGTATCAAAGACTGTCTAATTTTAAATCTGAACTGTACAAAGTAGTCCTAAGGGGAGCAAATAAAATTCACTTGATAAATTACTTGACATAGAGACAGTTGAAAAGGTGACAGGACCCTTTTGTATTTCTGACAGATATAATTCACTGATACATAGAAGACACTCTACAATAAAGTCAAATAACAAATGCTATCAAGAAAAATACCAAAAGTATCCTTAACTTGGTGCAACTGAGTTAGTGATTTTTTTATTTCTTGATGATTACAAGATATAAATAGAATTTAAGGTTTTGTTGGGTTTTTTTGTTTGTTTGTTTGTTTTTAAGAAAGCAGGTAGTTGAAGGTCATACAAGAAATGGAAGATCTAGCTCCTTCCAGGAATCTAGTTTAAAGACCATTCACCTGAGTTTTAGATTCATGAGAAACATTGGAAGGATTTGTTATTGCAACAATGACTTATTATGAGTCTTTCCAAGTGGAAAGGATTACAAAGTCAAGGACAGGAGACAGATGTGGTTGTTCTTTTACAGATCACGTCAAGCTAACATGTGATGACATTTATGATGTTTTATATGTTCCTTTGTATGACATACAAAGTAGTTATTTTAATGTTAAAATACTGTATGACATACAAAGTAGTTATTTTAATGTTAAAATACAGTTACCAATATTGCGCCTTCTTAGCTGCTCTGTGAGCTGCTTATTATGATGTGATGATTCTACATGCTTGTACTGCCTTTAACAAAATCTATGATGATTTTCACACAGTTTTGAAAAACTCTTATTAGGTGGTAGCTGCTACTGAAGTAGCATGATGAAGTTTTATGCTATGAAAATTAGACTCATGTACTAAACAAAAAGTTCTATTATTAACTAGTGAAGCCTTGCATCCTGTGGATTTGTATCTCATGGTTGACTGCCTTTATCAATGAATGAAATTAAAGCTGCCACTGGAATCCACATGTTCTTAGGCATCTGAGAATGATGGGGCAAAGGGGCTAGGCAATGGCTTTATAAATATCAGCAGTATTGAAGGGTAGGAGTCTATCTTTTTTGGCAACAGGAATGACACTTGAGTGAAAAACCTAGTCTGAGGAACAGATTCTGTGATTTCTAACTAGGTGTGAAGTCTCCCTGAATCTTTCTCCAAAGCTATGTCATTTGTAATAGAGCTTTCCTGTATTGATTCTCTAACATCTTTTGTATTGTGCTCATGCCATATCCTTTCTTTCCATGGAGATGTGCTTACTTGGGTACCCATTTTCATGAGCTGAGTAGGTACATAACACATTTAAACATTGATTCAGCTGAAATCGGCGATGGGTTCAGAAATTGCTAAGAACTTTTAGATGTGCAGATATACTTACGGAAATAACACAATCATATGCTCCTTATTCCCACAGGAATCAAAATTACAGAACAATTGTGTTTGTAAATGAAATAGCAACTATCTATGGAAGATACAGGTTCATATGTGTTGGAATGAATATGCATGTATATTATGGAAGTACCTGTTAACTAGTTTTGTTAAAATATAGATTGTATGATTCTGCTTTTACTTCGACCATTCATGGTATTTATGGACTAAACAACAGCTGTATTTTGGCAACCATCCTAATACACCGTATGTTGCAAAGCAATAAATGTCCTTAAGTTTACCTATGCAACATCTCTAATTAATTGTCATAATAGAGGCCTTGAAAGTGATATCAAAACATATGACAAGTAAATGTATTCTTTAGTGGGTTTACAACAATTCCCTACACACTTTTATTTCTTCATTAGGGATGAATATAAAAATCCCTTGGTGTAGTTGCATTAAAACATCTTTGCACTTTAATGATGATTATTTTTCACACAGAGTTTCAAATCCCCCAGTATGAAGGAAGATCTAGATAGTCCTGAGTCAGCTATGTAAGTTGTGCCTTTTGGCCTTTCTCTATTAATAAAAGGTCTCTGTCGTATATTCTGTGCTGCAAGAATATAAGAAAGGGAAAATAAATACAGTGAAGAGTAAAGGACAGGCATTTATTTTGTTCTTTGTAGAACCATTGTATTTCTAAAACTAAGAGTTATTTTCTTACAAGGTCTTTGCAGTCTCCATTAATCATTTCTTTAGCTAAATCTGCCTGGTAGCATATTTCTCGCTGCCATTGCATGCTCCTGGCAGCTTCTTCAAGCAGCCCATGCATTTGTTTTTGACAGAGGCTGGCCTTAAGACAAAATCATCCATTCAAATCAATAACCATCATGCAACAATTGTTGACTAAGCCAATGTCTTCTCCTTCAGAACAAGAACCCAGCAGGAATACTGTATAATTTTAAATTTATATCAGGACTCATCTATGTAATCCTGCTTTGTCTCTCTCCACCTTGTGGCTGGTTTGCTTCATTGCAGTAAATTATTTCAGGGCACATTATTGTTTTCCTGTGCATAAATATTTAAGGATTCTATCCTTTTCCATTCAGTTATCTGTCTGCTAGGTGATATAGCTGAAATTTGAGCCAGCTAGCTTACTTTTAATGGATTAAACTTTTCTGTCTTGTTCAGGAAAAAACAAGCTGTTGATTACCACATGCTTTGAGCTTTCTGTATGTCAGATATACTTTCTTTTTGATGCTTTGCCTTGACACCTCAGCTAAGAGCACCTTTAAAACAAGATGGATGATCAGAAAGCAGCCTTCAGTGGATTTTCTGTAAATAAAATTGTTGAATATTTAAAAAGAACAGAAAAAAAAAAACAATTCTGCAATCAAATCTGAAAGACTCTTCCATTTTCCAAAGTTCAAATCAGAGTAAATAAACAAAAGGACAGTTATGATTATTTCTGTGCTTAATTTTAAAGGTAAATGTGTAGTGACAACACAGATTTAGGTCACTCATGGGTAGCTCGTATTGTGAGTCAGTCATCTGAATGCTGAGGAAGCCAACAGGTTCAATACCTAGATCACAGCTAGCACTCAAAACAGCAGTATGTCCTTGATCCCACCTGCAAGTACTAGTGCTATATCTTCGGCTGAAAGCAGGGCTCTTGTTTTAAAATCACAAATACCGTATTTCCCCCCCCCCCCCCCCCCAGAAAATATATAAAAAAATACAAGATTGATCATTTTATTCAGTCTATGAGTAATTAGCTGAAACAACAGCCTAGTGTCTGTCTTTCACAAGACTCTTTTCAGTTCTGAGGGATGAAGCAGAAATCATCATTCCATTTGGTGAAAATGTTTTCTTGTTTCGACTTATAAACTGGAAATTTGAACCTCACTCTGGTAGTTAAAGCCTTTGGAAAGGAAAAGAGAGACCTGGAGGCCCTTCATTAATCTAATCAATACTGAGTATTAAAGTATTCACAAAGTGGAGCACCTGGTCATTTTTGTCTCTCAGATGGATGCATCAACCATTATAATCACACTCACTCTGCCTTCTGTACCAAATGAATGTTCATCGACCTCATGTAAAGTGGAATGGCTTTAGCTTAATAAAAAATTGCGAAAGCACTTTCTTTCCCTAGGCTCCACCTCAGTGCGGCGATTAGGGCACCTCCATAGGAAGCACACTTTCTAGGACCAGAACATCTAACCCACATAATACAGATGCATGCTTTTTCTTTGTGTTCCTAGATAAAAGCAGACCAAGGAATGGATAGAGGATGTTCCCAGATTTGTTTTTGTGGAACCAAACTGTGTTGAGTATGCTCTAAGAAAGCAAACAGAAACTAGGCCTGTCAGTGACAAAGGCAGACAGTAAGTTTATTAACTGGGACATGACTAAAACTTGAATTAGGCCTGGAGCTGCTCAAGCTTACCATGATTCAGCTCAGGTGGGTGGCTTGTTTTTAGAGGTAAGCATCCTCTGAGCATCCACAATAACAAATAGCCAACCATTTCAACTTTTTCTTCTATACTATCTATTATGGAAGACACTTACTTAATATTGTTTTTTTCCTTGATTAGAACTTCCTGTACTTCTTCCTATGCCTGTAATTCTGGGCTGTTTTTCGTCCCAAATAAAAGCTTCACAGAGCTATCTGTTGTGCAGGGTGAATCATTAATTATTCATTTTGATGAGTGTGACCACTGCTGTGAGACAACCCCAGGAGGATTTCCAGAGGACCATTTGGTAATAAAT
Organism: Columba livia; assembly: GCF_036013475.1. Classification (NCBI taxonomy): domain Eukaryota; kingdom Metazoa; phylum Chordata; class Aves; order Columbiformes; family Columbidae; genus Columba; species Columba livia. The sequence continues at coordinate 14,495,273 of NC_088602.1, read as the reverse complement.
ATTCAACAATTTGTAATGCTTAGTTCTGATTCATGTCCCAGTGCCCGTCAATGACTGGACGTGTCCACTGTCCATGCATAATATCTCCTTTCACCATCATTTAATGACATCAAAATCATGCATTGCACCATCTTGAAACAGAAAATTAACAGATTTTTAAAGTCACCTTGTCAGCTCTAAGACTGCACTTCAGCCTTGCAAGTCCATAAACTCTCTTTAAATGCCTTTTAAAGATTATAAATGATGCTCCTACTTCAGTGGACCTGCTTTCATTTACATTGTAAGATGATTTTGTTCATTATTTGTAAGTGGAAGTGAGGCAGAATGGAAAGATTTGTGGAAAAGTGACAGTGGCAGCAGGTAAATTAATCTTCAAAGGATAAGAATGGTAGTTGAGAGGTATTTACAACCCTAAACACACAGTGAATAATCAAATAAGATGGAATTAAAATCTAGTGATATGGTTTTTGTTTCTTATTAGACAAATTAATAAAATTCTTGTTGAGCTGATTTTGCACATTTTTTCTCAGTAACAGAAACATGAAAATCATACCAAATATGAATAGGATATGAATAACCAAAACCTTTTAACCAGTATTTAGATGTGTTATTTTTATGTTTTCAAATCCATCTGTGATTCCTAAGAAAGAGTTGAAAGCTGAATAAACATTGACAATGTCTCATTTCAAAAAAGCTCACACAGACAGAGGAAGGAAATTTGACTGTCAGGTACTTCTTCAGTGAATGCCAAATGCTGATGACATGATAACAACAAGGTGCCAGGTTGAACTGAGTTTGGCATCAGGAAGGTCAGGGAAAAAAGCATGAAACTCAGTTTTAGGTTGTAATTACTACAAATAAGTAAATCTTGGTAGAAACAAATGAAATTAATTTTTTCCTTCAACCTTCTTTATTTTTCCTTTCTATGCTGTGATATTAAAAAATATAAGTTTCTTCAAATAAGAGTGACAAGCATGATAGAGTGAAGATAAGGAAATAGGTGTCAAACTCAAGTGAAGATAAGGAAATAGATGTCAGACTTGACAATATAAGGATGAAGAATAGGATTACACTGGGTGTCTCTGATACTGAGATTATGAATAGTTATGCTTTCGTTTACATTTTCAGTAGCATCACTAATGTTAATAAAACAATTTCACTCGACTGTGAAAACAATATCGACTGGAGTAGAAGAGTTTTCTTATATTTAGCATTTAAATTTGAAAATTAATTATTAGAACTCCAAAATCTGAACTGGATAAAACATACATTTTGATAGGCTAAACAAATTAATTAGCTTGACTATTTATATTTTTTAAAAAATGAGACTCTGTGCTACCTAAAATTTCACAGTGAATCAAGTAATCCAGCAAATGAAAATATCGGATTGTCAGTCACAAAAGACTGGTTTGATTTTACTTAACTTTAACCTTCTGAAAGTTAAACATCTTGTCTGGGTTAGTTGGCAAGTCTTCATCTATAGCCCATACAGGGAAAGAACACTCCCAGAAAGTAATTTATCAACTGCTAAGATTCTGTCTGAGATATTTATACAAGATGTCCTAAGTACATACCTGTCTCTTTCACTTTGGCAATAGAGAAAGCCTGAACAAATCCCTCAGGTGTGATGCCTAGTGTTTAGATGGTTAAAATTAGGTAAGCTGAATCCTACCCTAAATTCCCCAGGTTGTTTTTAGTTAGAAGGGACCACAGAGTTTTCATCCTGACTCTAAACAGAGAATTCAGTTGGATCAAAAGAGTGAATCACTCACTATGGATATGTAAAGTTATTAGCATAATTTTAGAAAGAATAGTTATCAGCAACACAAAATGAGAACTTCTAAATATTCCTGTATTTATAAGACTAACTTCATGCCCCTTCATGCTTCCAGCATCTAATTGATCACTTCAGTTGTAGAATTTGGACTAGAGGAATAACAAATCTGTTACTACTTTGTAGTGAATTCTCAGCACCTGTAGGTTTTTGACAGAAAAAATATTTTTCATCTAGAAGCAAGCTACTATATTCTCAAAAAGGCTTTTTTGAGTCGAAGAAGATGTGTAAGAAAGGATTACAGCCTTCTATGGCACCTCATTGATGGTGTCCAGTGTGGTCTGCATGACCCAGTCAGTGTATGAGCAGGGAGCTGTGCTAAACTTCCCTATACCCGTTCTGTGTTCCATACAGGGCTTCACATTGCCTTAACATTTCTTCATAATTTTCTTTATTACCCGCCAAAATATGAAGCAGATAGAACTAAAATAGTGGCAGAACATTTTTGGATGTCTCAGAGGACAGGGTGCTGAAGAGGCATGCATCAAGTCTGTTTAGTTGACTGTGATGGCTGAGGTTACGTATTTTAGATCTGCTTGTTAGTGTGCCTTGAGTCTGAGAAACAATATCCTAGTGATAAACAGTATTTCTCGCAGCTCTGCTCTGACATGCTGCTATCTCTATTTATTCTATTCATTTCACATGCTTTAAATCTTTCAATTCATCTAGTAGAATTACTTAAAATAGAGTTCTGGCGCCTCCTGAAGCAGTATGACTCTTAGAGTGAAGTAAGTAGGAAGGGAATGAAAAGTTTGACCACATCAAGTTCTTTAAGCTATTTTAAAGTTCTTAAAGGCATTAGCTAACCAAGTACCTGTGGCAGCCTAGAGATTTATTCAAATAACAGAAGAAACAAAATAAAGAAAGAAAATCAGGTAGATAGTTAGATAGCATTTATAAAAAAGACAAGTTGTCTTGTATCAAATCTTCCAAATATAGTTTTTGATGTATTTCTGATCTTTAATATTTAATAACATCACATTAAAGTTATAACACGTCTTAATTAGTAGGACTAATGATGTCCTTGTAGAAAGAAAGTTGATTATGCAGCCATCATAGAACCAGGAATCAAAAAATAGGATCCTGAAGAATTAGTATATCTGGAATTACATCAATACAAAAATATAAGTTAGAAGATTTGTGGATATCTGGATTTTAAGGCTATCTGGCTTATGAGGGTTGACAGCTCTTCAACAAAAACAAACAAAGAAACAAACAACCCCCAAGTCTCAAAGAGCTTAGAAACTGATAAGGAGGAAATAATATCATCATGGATCTCATAGGAAAGGTAAACAATATGGGATATTCAAGGCAAATTATGAAAATATGAAACTTATTATGGGAGAGTTAGGGGAGGGGCTGAAGGTGGGGAAAGGGAAGATAAAAGTGGATGTGAAAATCTATCCAAAGTGGGTGTGGGAAAATAAAAAAGAGTGGATAAAAGGGGCCAGTCCCATATAAGCAGGCTCTTGGTCCATATGTCACCGAATCATAGAATGGCTGGGGTTGGAAGGGACCTCTGGAGGTCATCTAGTCCAATCCACCTGCTAAAGCAGGTTCACCTAGAGTAGATTACACAGGAATGCATCCAGGTGGGTCTTGAATGTCTCCAGAGAAGGAGACTCCACAACCTCTCTGGGCAGCCTGTTCCAGTGCCCTGTCACCCTCAAAGTAAAGAAGTTTCTCCTCATAGCAGATGGAAACTCTTATGTTTCAGTCTGCACCCATTGCCCCTCATCCTATCATTGGCAAACAAATAAAAGAGTCTGGTCCCATCTTCTTGACATCCACACTTGAGATATCTAGAAATGTCGATGAGATCCCCTCTCAGCCTTCTCTTCTCCAGGCTGAACAGACCCAGTGATCTCGGTTTCTCCTCATAAGAAAGATGCTCCAGATTCCTAATCATCTTTGTAGCTCTCTACTGGACTCCCTCCAGTAATTTCTTGTCCTTCTTAAACTGGAGAGCCCAGAACTGGACACACTACTCCAGATGCTGCCTCACCAGGGCAGAGTAGAGGGGGAGGATAACCTCCCACAACCTACGAGTCACACTCTTCTTAATGTACCCCAGGATACTATTGGCCTTCTTTGCCACAAGGGCACATTGTTGACATTGTCAACCTGTTGTCAACCAGAACTCCCAAGTCCTTCTCTGCAATGCTGCTTTCCAGCAGGTCCACCTGTAACCTGTACTGGTGCCTGGGGTTATTTGTCCACAGGTGCAGGACCCTACACTTGCCCTTGTTGAACTGCATCAGGCTCTTCTCCGCCCAGTCCTCCAGCCTGTCCAGGTCTTATTGAATGGCAGCACAGCCATCTGGTGTGTCAACCCTTCCTCCCAGTTTGGTATCGTCAACAAACTTGCTGAGAGTGAACTCAGTCTCTTCATCCAGGTCATTGATGATCAGGTTGAACAGGACTGGACCTAACACTGGCCTCTGGGAACCCCACAGACTACTGCTTCATCTGGTCAAGTCATGTATCTAGTTGTTATAGTCTGTCCTGTCTTGTTAAACTGTTCCTGTCTCTGTGTAAACTTGCTCTCTACCATGTGTGACCTGCTAATGAACCTCAAGCAGGACTGGCCAGTGAGCAGGAGGAAATTGAACTTGGCCAGTCCCAAGGTTGGAGCTTGCTCTAGGTGTCGATTCTAGGTATGCCCATAGAACCAGGGCTCAAGGGACAGCAAATGTGCCTGTCACCATGGGCTGGGAGAGTGAAGGCAACTGTATGTTTGCGAGCAAGCTCTAATCCTGGTCATCTGAAGAGGAGACACAGGATCAGCCCTCAGTACTGTTCACAGTATTGAAAGTGCTGCGTTTATGTGTGCAAGTAAAAGCACTAGTCTCTCTCTCTGTTGATCTATGTTGCTGGATGCATATCTGCAGGTGTATTATACAGATATTTGTGTATTGTGTGTGCATTTACATCTTTACAATACATGCTTAACCTTACTTGCTTGAGCATACACTGTCAAATGTCACCTAAATGCAATGTTCAGAGCATTCAATGACTTCTGAAAGATATTATGCACTGTAACTGTTAAAGTCATACAAAGTTTTATGTGTGGAATTTTAAATCTAAACTAAAAAAAAAAAAAAAAAAGAAAATCTCAATTTGTATAAATTAATTCTAGATATATACTTAAACCAGTTAATATTAAGATATTACAGATTTATTCATACTACATAGTCCAAGAAGCAGACAAAATCTAGGAGACATTGGTGATTAAAAAACACATGGAAAACAGGTGAATTCCCTAAAGAATGAGGAAGGACAGACATTGTATCTATTTTTACAAAGGGGTAAGAAGGAAGACCTAAGTCCCTCAGCTTAGCCTCAATACCTGAAATATTCTGGAACAGCTTGTTAATTAGTTTGGATGCACCCTGAGGATAAAGTGATAGAGAACAGCTGACATGGCTTTGTCAAAAAAAAAAAAAGTCGTATCAAATCAATCCAAGTTCTTTCTGTGGCAGGGTAATTGCCCAGTGGACAAGGGAAAAGCTATAGATTTGATATATCTTGACATTAGTAAGGATTTTCACACAGTCCCATTTGGCACTGTCATAAACAAACTACAGAGGAACACAGTCCCACAGTAATTGTCACACGCAGGGTACACAATGGTTTGAAAAGCCGAATTCAGTCACTACCCAACGGAGACCATCAAATCTGGAGGATTTTCCGGTAAAATTAACCAACATAATTAACAACAATATAATACTAATTCCGAAATGAGTGGCAAAAAACAGTAACAGTAAAATTAATTGATTGAATAATTAATTAATTGATAGCACAAGGAAGGCTTTCTAGGGAGTCTGTTGAATCCTTTTCATTGGAGGCATTTAAAAACTACTGTATGCTGGGGCTATGTTTTTTGTAAGTTTGATGGACAGATGTGATGAGACATGCTTGACACTCCCTGTAGCTCTATGATTTCTTTACTACTTTCTCCTTGGTACTGACATTACTTTGGAGTGGTCACTTGCAATAAAATCCTTAACATCTTTCACAGTATCTAAAATAGAGGCACTGCTTGGCACAGTTTAGAAAGATTTTTGGAATAAAATCACTGTATAAGCACAAAGTTTTCTCATTATGTGTCAAATAAGAAGTTGTTTATGCCATAATTTTCTAGCAATAGTCAGAAGTTAAAGAGTTATCAGGCTGCCTATTGTGTATGTGCATATATAGATGCATTAAACAGAAAGATTGTATATAATTTCCTTTAATTATATATTTGCCTATTAAAAGCCAACTGAATGCATTTTGTACCACATGATCAATGGTGTTATTTCACTTGCATTTCATTGCTGAAAATTTATTTTTGAGATTCAGTACTTGAGGCTATAATAGTTTTCCTAATTGTAAATCTCAAAATTATGTTCTTCCTAAATTACAGTGTAACTTGCAGCAGAACATGCTTTGTACCCAAATATAGGGTTTTGTGTTTTGTGTGAACTGGAAAAGCGTTCTGTTAAAGACGGTTTTGCATAAACTTGCATTTGTTTTACAGTATTCAGTGTGTTTATAGAATAATCTATATTTATGTAACATCTTTCTTTCCAACTGCACACACACACACACACGAACACACTGAAAGAACTTTGAAGCTGTAAAGTCAAATATTTCACTTTAGGAAACCAGAGAGTGCTGAAATTCTGTGGGTAGAGGTTTTTTGCTTGTTTGTGGCTTTGTTTTTTTTTAAACCATCTGCTAGGTGAACATCGTTAGGCAGTGTTTGATTACCCAGTCTCATAATATTATTTGTGCTTATAGGATCTGCTCTTGAGTGTGGTCTTGGAGCTGCTCTTAGCAGACAGATAAAAAGACTTGGCAAACCACATGCAAACTACAGAGGAAGATTTGTTTCCTTGTAATGAAAAGGAAAACAAATGCTGTCTGTAGCTAATGGCAGCCAAAATGCTCTAAAAAAAACCCTTTCCTTCCCTCCCTTTACAAACAGTTAATAACCTCAAAAAAGAAAACTGCAGTGTGAGAGCTCAGAGGAATCTACTAGGAAGCTTTGAGTATTGCACCTATGCTGATACATTCTTTATGTTATGTGTACTGAGATGGCTACATCTAAGCAACTTCCCAGCCAGTGTGGAGACACCCAGAATCACCTTTGACCTAACGTAAGTGGTGAGGTCTTCCCTACAGTTAGGGAAGACTCTCAATTTAACCTGTCAAAATAGCTATGAGGAGGCTTTCAGAGGCCCCTGCTTCTGGCCCTACATCTGGGCTACCACATAGTTCTGACTTTTCTTCCACAGACCAAGGTAGAAGAGAGAAGGGATGTGAGATAAAGGTATCCTGAATCTTATCCCAACATTAAGTTAAAAATAAGGCATTTTACCATCATGCGTAGTTAGCTCATGAAACAGCTTTCAGTACTGTAACTCAGAATGAGTCACTTCTCAAACTTCTAACTAGTTTTAGTTGATGGATCAGGGTGAACTATTTGCTGAAAAAGATGAAAATATGCTTTTCAATGAACCAATTTCCAGTCATTTTAAAATGCTGCCATTTAGCCCATTTGAACTTCTAGAGATGTAAAGTAATTTTCAGTTAAATAAAACTGATCCCCAAAGTGTTCAAATGGCCTTAAAGTGTTTAAGTAACCTAAGTCTGTAATTAAGTGAAAGCAGTTTTGTAGGCATAAACATAAACAACACTTGCATCTCTGGACCATAAGCTATCTTAGCAAAATTACTTGGTTTATGAGTTTAATTTGTGTGAGCATAGCATAGAGAATTCTAGTTAGTAGAACAAGCAGTATAAAGTCAATATTATGTGACAGATATTTGTCCTTCAAATAGCTTCAGTTTTCCCATGCACCTAGAAACTTTGTTCACTTTTCTTTGAATTTATTCTCCTGGCTTCCTAATTAATTCCTGTTTTCCCTCGAACAGTATCACCTTCATTTGGCTTCTTTAAGCAGTCTGTGTCTTGGTTAATACTCCGTGTGGAAGACAGTTTTTTCATGGGTTAGCCACTGTTAACACTTGAACTTCTGTTGCATGATATGGTTTTTAGTTCAAATTCTGTCTGATTTCCTAAACCAATGCTTATGCAGATGTTTCTGTCTTGCTCAAAAATGTTGAAGCCTGAAAATGCACATAAGAGTGAAAAATTGAGGCTTATTCCCATCTGTGTTTCCCAAGTCTGTGTAGTCAAAGAACTGACCTATATAACAAAAATAAACTTAAGACAAACATTTTCAGCTCCAATGGATGGACTTTCTCTGGCAAACAAAACAAAACACCTTGTTCAAAAATCTCTGGCTAGCTGAAGACTCAGTTTTGCTGGAATACCTAGAAAGCAAGTCTCATGGATGGTTAAATTGAGCTCAGTGATGACACAATGAGGAGACTATCAGAAAATTAATATCTCAGATGTGTGTCATGAATAGATTCAGCTATACATAAAACAGAAATCACAGTCATACTGTTGTTATTTTTGCTTTACACAATTATTTCCATTCCATTTGTCACCTCTGCTTTAGCCCTGATTCATCTCACCTATGTTGATGTACCTAACAGAGGTACTTAAGTTGGAACCATAGGCATATTTAACAGTTAAGGAAGGAGAAAGGCACCTCTGCAGGATAATTCAGAATTCAGATGGCTCTCAACCCTCAATAAAGAAGCTTGTGTCTGTCCTCTGACAACAGCCAGTGCCTACAGCAATCATGCTCCCAAATTAGGTCCTTCAGTTAATTGGGTCAATCAGGATCCATCTGGAGCATTGTCTTAAATTAGAATAAGCATTGCTGCTGTCTTTATTCTTTTTTTTTTTTTTTTTTTACACACGTGAACAATAAAATCTTATACTTGATCAGTTTTTGCTCAATACTACAGTCTAATATAATAACACAGGGTAAAGGAATACCTGGTTGATATTATGCTGTGATCCTGTCAGACTTCCTAAGCCAATTAGGGTCAACGTAGATCAGTTTTGTACCTGTGGGGAGTAGACATAGCCATAGAAATGCTGGTTCTGACTTGTGATATCCCTAGTGGCAGTAGCTACCCCGAGGGTGTCATCTTATCTGCTGGACAGCTGTACATCTGCAAATGCTGACTGTACTTAGTATATTGGCAGGAACTATGGGGATGGAGGCCAGAACTTATGCATGTGGTTGTTAAATTCCTAAGCTGAACCCTCCAGCAAATATTGTAAATATAACTTCAACACAGCAGGAACAATTCTACATGAGCATTATGCTTCTTTTCTAGGAGGAATGTTGACACTAATCCTTATAAAAAAGGAATGAGCACAGGGAGTCTGTTGACTACAGTGTAGCTGAAAGGGGTAAACGAATGAGATCCTTTTGCTAGAGAAAGGGGAAGTCAGACAGTAGTGATGTGACAGTAAGCACCAACCACAAGATATCTGGGAAGACAAAAAACAAGGGTTAAATCAGAGATGTGGCAGTGCAGCTTTGTTTCTTACACATATTGAGTGTCATGCTCAAATACTTGAGAGATTAAAAGCTGTGCATGGAGGAATGCAGGTGACCTCTATACACCCAAATGCTGTATAGGTGTATTTTTAAAGGGTGAACTGAAGTTCTGTTACATAGCAGAGAAAAAATTGGATTTGTTGAACTCAAAATATCTTTAATGTGTGGCCTCTTTAGGCTTTTTTCCTCATCTGTAAAATAGGAATACTAGTATCACTGTGCTAACCACTGTATGCAGTGAGATTCCCATTCAGAGATTCTAAGACGAGAGGCTCAAATAGTTTGTCATATATGATATGCTTGAATGCACAAATTTTCATTTGTTATTCTTGTATTTAGCCCAATAAATTAACATTTGCATTAACAGTAACCTTTTTTGTAAAGGGTCTGAGATTTTTAGGAAGACTACAGGACATGGAATCTATTTTTCCTGATAGATTTTGATAAAAAATATAGGTCTCATTTCCAGCATGAATCAGTCTATCTCCAGCCACTGTTTCTTGAGATGTGTTTCTTTCCTAGTCTGTAAATCTCACAGGGGCAGCACAGTGGGCCTTGAACTCAATACCACTAGATATCCATGTAATAAAGGCAAGAACAGTTCTTCATTTTACTCAGCTGAAGTAATAATATTTGATGTGGGGAAATGTGGGGGAAGGGTTTGATCTACGGGCATTTGAGTTACCAGCAATTCTCCTTAGTCTGCCTTAAATGTATTAACATTCTCACTTTCAGTTGGTAAAGGGGGAAATAATGATAAGTGTCACATTACAGGGCAATTTGAGCCTGTTCATTATAAGCGTATGGGAGATATTTTCTCAGCAGTGCTAGCACCAGAACACAATGCAAGTACAAGAGCAGCAAATCACTGTAATAACCCAATGGTCAAAGAAATTAATTCAGATCAAGAAAGCCCAACAGTTTTAATTTCTTTTTATCCTTTCAGACATAATAATGACATTTAAAAGCAGAGTCATCACACTGTGCTTTTCACCTGATAAAATCTAAATATCTGCTAACAATTTTTAACTCTGTCTTTGCTATAGTTTAACTGGTTTATGTTCATTCTGCTTCCTGATAGTTTGTTGAGCATCAAATGATAGGAGAGACAGCTGCAGCCCTGAGTATTGGAATATGGGTATGTTGACCAAAGGTGGATTAAAGTCTGTGTTTGGCACTATTTCTCTATGCCATGCAAAGATGCATGTTTTAAAACAAAAGCCACCACCACCACCAACATAAAAACCAAACCCCAACCAACCAAAAAAACAAAAAAACAAAAACGTTGCAGCATTTAAAACATGCTCTTCTGTCAATTCTGTTAAGCTACTTTGTAAAAGAAGCAGCAGGACTGGAATACAGCATTATTTACCTGAGTAAATACCCCTCTAAAGGTAGGAAAACCTGAAATATATTGACTGCTAGCTTGATCTCTCTTGTCCTAAATTGCTGGATGATAGCTGCTGAAATGAAAGGAGGGGAACTTTTGTACTTCCTCACACTGAAGAATATTGATAAGTGATGCACCTGTAGATCTAGGGCACATCTTCCCTTGCTATGTAGCATATTTCTTGTTTTTGAATAGCAATAGGTTTGTGGACAGAGTCAGAAAAAAACCCAGCAAACCCAAAATGCTCTTTAAAGATTTTCCTTTTATGTTGTCACAAAGCAAAATATTGTTGAATATCACCACGTACACACATGACTGAATTAGGAAGGCTTATCTTCTGCTTCTGTCAATTTATACCACAAGTTACAGTATAAAAGTCTAAACACTGCTGCACACCACAGTATCTTTCTCTATGTATTTCTGTCTTGGATAACAAATGCATCTGAGATGAGGACTGAGTCATGTCACATGTCTGTAGAAGACAGAGTCCACAGACCTGAGCTTTTCCAAAAAGTATCTGAGGATTAGTGAAGTGAGTTATTTTAGCTACAGAATTATTTTAATTGAAGATGGTTATGGAAGCAGGTAATTTATATTGAGTATTTTGTCTGTCATAATCAAAAGGTGTAGTATTTTACATTTTCTATATTCCCTTTCAGATGTTTGTGACATTTCTATGCATTTTCTTTTCTTCTGCTATAGAAATATTTTCAAAAAAGCTGAAACTCTCAGCACAGGTACAAGGATGATTATAGACAACTGAATTTGGAGTAATTGCCATTTTTCAGAAAAGCTTGGAATTGTTTTTCTGTATAATTTAAAGCTTTACTTTTTAAAGAAAGTCATTGCAAGACCAATTAATAACCTTTTTTTTATTGATCACAGGGTTTGAAAATGTGAAAAGTTAAAGCTGGGGTTTTAGAAAATGACAGTTCTCAGCAAACTGCCTAACAGCTCAGCAGCTTGTACAATATGCTTGCTGACATGTCTAAAATACCAAGGCACTACTTTTTTATCAAAATAAAAAAAAAAAAACAGATCAGCCTACTGGAAAAGGCAAGAAATGTCTAAATAGTACCAAAAAAAAAAAAAAAAAGAAATCAAGCACTTAAAGATGTGCTCAATTTAACGTATGACTTAGTAATCCAGATATTTTCTTACTGAGTAGTAAAATTCAACTGTTTTAATTGCATTTTGTTTAAGTGTTTACTGCCTTGTAACTGTAACTGTAACCCTTTATCTTTTTGCTTGTCACTCTTGCAGGTGCAGTGATAAAGCATTATTTAGGAGTGTGGCTCCTCTACTTTTCCGACCAAAGTGTTGTCAGACTTGCATTCCAGAGAGGTACAGGAGGTACAGGAGTGCTAAGACTAGAGTCTTAGATCTAGTCATTCAATGAATTTGTGCTTTGCAGTAAAGAGTTTTCATCTATTTCACAAATTATGGGTCTATTTCCCATAAGGTCATAACTGTCCCCTTTGAACTTATCAACAACCTTCTCTCTTTCCTGAGGTGAAATTGCCAGGGACTTATTTTTTGTGAGCTGCTTGAGTGGAGTAGTCTAACACTCTCTGTGTACTGTCAGTTTGCTGTCTTAAATGAACCCAGGATGGAGCTACATTGTATGAAGCCCATTATTTAGAACTGTAGACAGGATTTTTAGATCTGTGTTTAATGGTGAAGCAGATCTGCAGGATTAAAATACCATTAAGATTTTTCCAGATGTAGGCAATAATGTGATAATAACAACTCACAGAAATAAGAGGCTCTTCCCCATTTGACAGTCCATTAAATGCATCAAGACCATTATTATGAGCATTAAAATTGTGATTTTGATCATAGTCTTTATTCACTGTACTAGGAGCTGTACACATATATATTAAAAATTCTACACTCTAGTTAGATTATAAATTGTAATATATTATGTATATAATATATTATAAAAAGCTAATATCTATTAGGTAATCAGTATGAGAAAGTTAATATCCATAATTTTTGTAGTTAAACTGTAAATTGCACTTATTGTAAACCTGACACATTCATGAAGCTCTACTAAGTCTCCATAGGATTAGTAAGTACCCCAAGCTGAAACATTTTCGTCATTTCTGAAGTTGCCTCGTCTCTGCTTCCTTCTACCCATTTTTCTTTCCTTAATACACACCCAAAAGTCATATCATGTTAAACTGCTTGTTTTTCAACAATTAAAGACTTTGACAGGCTTTGACACAGGTAGGATTGTGCAAACCTCATGAAGTTCAACAAGGCCAAGTACAAGATCCTGCACATGGGTTGAAGAAAACCCAAGCACAAATACAGGTTGGACAGAAAATGGATTGAGAACAGCCCTGGGGAGAAGGACTTGGGGATGTTGGTTGATGAGAAGTTCAACATGACCTGGCGGCGTGTGCTTGCAGCCCAGAAAGCCAACCGTATCCTGGGCTGCATCAAAAGAAGCCTGACTAGCAGATCAAAGGGTGATTCTCCCCACTTCTGCTTGGCTCTCGTAAGATGCCACCTGGAGTATTGCACCCAGCTCTGGGGCCCCCAACATAAGAAAGACACAAACCTGCTGAAGTGAGTCCAGAAGAGGGTCATGGAGATGATCAGATGGCTGGAACACCTCCGCTATGAAGACAGGCCTAGAGAGTTGTGGTTGTTAAGCCTGGATGCTCTGGGAAGACCTTATAGTAACCTTCCAGTACCTAAAAGGGGTCTACAAGAAGGCTGGAGAGGGACTTTTTACAAGGTCATGTAGTGATAGGGCAAGGGGTAGTGGTTTTAAACTGAAGGAAGGTACATTTAGATTAAACATAAGGAAAAAATTCTTCACCATGAGGGTTTAGAGGCATTGGATCAGGTTACCCAGAGATGTTGTGTATGCCTCATCCCTGGAAGTGTTCAAGGCCATGTTGGACAGGTTTTGAGCAACCTGGTTTAGTGGAAAGTGTCCCTGCCCATGACAGGTATGTGGAACTAGGTAATCTTCAACACCCCTTGCAACATAAACCATTCTATAAGTCTATGCTTCTATGAATTCAGAGTAAACCTTTCAAAGGGGAGTGTGACTGTCAAATTTAAGGATCCCCAAGGAGAAAAAGTCTGGACCATCAATATAGGAGAAGAAAAATTGTTCTTTAACTCCTTCTTCTATGTCATAATTCATGGCTCTGAAAACTCAGGTTTGCCATAAAATAAGTTGTTAATGATCTGACATTGTTATAAGTCTCAGTGAGAATGTGGCAGATTAATTTACAAAGCAACAGTGGTAAGTGGTATTGGCCCAAACATGTTATTACTGAGCTGAATGGAACTTGCCAGGGATATAAGTACATGCAAAATATGTTTGCTGTTTGGGTTTTTTGTGTGTGTGTGTGTTTTTGTTTTTGTTGTTGTTGTTGTTTTGTTTGGTTTTTTTTGTTGTTTGTTTGTTTGTTTGTTTGTTTTTTACGGGCTTAGATCCTCTGAAGAATTAGCAAGTCATCTTTTCAGCATGTCATAGTATATCTCTGCCATCATATAAACAGGATCAAGGACTGAAAGTGACATAGGTGAATACCATTAAAATGGTTGGAAAGCTATTTTTATCTGTATCAAAATAAGACTGATTGGTCCTTGAAGCTCTACACCCAGAGAAAAATCAGGAAGTCAGTTCTGTCATTGGAAGATTCACTTGAGAAGTACTAGGAACTGTGATTATGCTAACTGTATAGTGGTCATGTAAGGATGTAAGAGTGAAGTGAACATTTGGAGATTATAAAATCCAGTCCTTTTTTGCCACACATAACCGATAGAATACTTTACCATGGTCACAAACTCAAAAGATCTAACTCTTTGACTCTTTACTCTAAGAAAGTAGAATTAGTCTTGAACTCCTCTGTTACAGACCTTCCAACAGGGGAAAATATCTACAGAAAGGAAAAATACATATCCCATAACCTCCTTCTCCATAAATCCTGGTACAATAGATATGAAGGAAAAGACATATTAGAAATGGCAAGGAAGAGTATTCATAAAATAATTGTTCTCATAGTCATTTGATTGTAGAAAGGGCATTTTCATTCAATACACATTAGACTCCAAGGGCTGCCCAAAGTAGGAGTGAAATAAGAGTCAGAGATCTAATTAGTGACTTTGCAAGTAATTGTCTCTCCTTAAACACTGACTCATGTGCATAATAGTGTTCTCATTTTCCCCACTGACTATGTTCTGATTCTCCATTTTGTATCATAATAAAAATACTTATGGCCCTCTTGGAACTGTTTCAACTATATTCTACTTACGAGTTAAAAAGGGATTGTGGAGGCAGACCTTTCTTACAATTTTTCTGGTCTCAGGAAATCTTATGCAGCTAGTTATGTCACTCCCATGGAGAAGAAAAGATTTATTTTACTGGCTTCTGAGGCATGTGGGGAAAAGAAACACAGGAATAAAAACCAAACCACATTTTTGGGGATTAATAAATAATGCAAGCTACATGGAATCTGCAGCTGCTCTTAAAGTGGATGATTTTTTGCAGCAATTCCCTATGTTCTCTTTTACATACAAAATTGAGATAAAAACGAGAAATTCAGCAGGCATATAGTAAAGATGATACATTGAACTCTGATTTTATTTCTATTCATATTATTCCCTATTCATGGTATTTTCAAAGTTTAATCTCCTTTACATTATTGGACTTTCAATCATCTATTATTCTGCCCCTTAATTTATTTTCTCTTTGTTCATCAATTTATTTCTTCCCATGAGTATTTCCAAGATGTTTCATCAATTAAAACAGGATAAGAAAGGAAGACATAGATTTATATAAATGCCATATACCATGAGTTTAAAAATTGGACAAGTATTTGTCCTACATTTAAACTACAATTGCATATACTATACTGTCTACCTCATTAAAGAAATCACACTATTGCTGTATGTAATTCCTGACTCTGTACAATCTTCTGACTTATTTTATGTTTCTCCTGATTTACATTCCACTGAGTAATACTAAGGGATTGCTAGTTAAACGCAAAGACGTCTTTCGAGAAACAATAGTACTCAGTTATATGTTATCTTCTAAAATGTATTATACTCTAATCAAACACAGTTCAATATGTGTTACATTATGACAAATATTCTACATAAATAATCACTCCAGGGGTGGTTTTCCTGTTTTTGTTTATTTGTTTGTTTGATTTTAATATGTATTGAAAAGTTCTTAATAATTTTGTAAACTTTGTAACTACGTGATGAGTGATGGTAATGGGAGGTGAGGAGGTGGTGGGGAGACTCCCAAGGACTGAAAGCAAGAAAATGTCACTGCTGTATTCAAGAAGGACAAGAAAAAAGACCTAGAGAACTACAGGTTGGTCAGCTTCACGTCACCTAAATGTGGCTGAGAGAAGCCATCATGGATTTTTGAAGAGGAAATAGTCTGCCAACCTGGAAGGCTTCTACAATGATATGACTTGCTCAGTGAAGAGCATTTAAAGCTGTTCATGTTGATTTTTGTAAAACTTTCACACTGTATCACATCATATCCACATGGAAAAAAAATACGAAGGATGGGCCAGATAAATGAACAGTGAGGTGGATTGAAACCTGGCTGAACTGTTGATTCCAAGGGTTGTGATCAGGCAGAAAGTACAGCTGGAAACCTGTTACTAGTGATTTGGCCCAAGGGTTGATATAGTGGCCAGTACCATTTGACATCTTCATTGATGACCTGGACGATGGGGCAGAGCACACCCGCAGCACATTTACAGATGATAAAACTGGAAGGAGTACCTGATACACCAGAGGGTTTTGTTGATATTCACAGGAACATAAACAGGTTAGAGAAAAAGGCAAACGGAAACATCATTCAGTTCAGCAAAAGGATATGCCAAGTGCTTCCCCTGGGGAGGAATAACCTCAGGCATCAGGACAGTCTGACACAAATCAGATGAAAAACATCTTGGCAAGGAAGGAACAGGGCATTCTGGTGAACACCAAGTTGGTCATGAGCTAGCAATTTGCTCTTGCATCAATAAAAAAGCCAACAGCCTTGTGGGCTGCAATAGGCAGATTGCTGCCAGCAGGTCAAGAGAGGTGATCCTTTCTCTCTGTTCAGCCCCGGTGAAATATATCCAGAGTGCTGAGCCCAGTGCTGGGCTACCCAGTACAAAAGAGACATGGGCATACTGGAGAAACTCCATCAAATGGACCTGAGGATGACTAAGAGCTTGTAGCATCTGTCATGTCAGGATAAGCTGAGAGAGCTGGAACAGTTCAGCTGGTGAAGAGAAAGCTCAACAGGATCTCAACATTGTGTTTAAATACTTTATGGGTGGAGTAAAGAAGATTGAGCTAGGCTCCTCTCAGTGGTGCACTGTGACAGGACAAGAGTTAATGGGCACAAACTGAAAAAATAGGAAATACCATTTAAATATAGGAAAAAGCTTTTTTAAAAAAATATTATTATTATTGTTATTGTTATTAATTTAATTTTCCTGTGAGGTTGGTCGTATACTGGAATATGTTTCTTAGAGTTGCTGTGGAGTCTCCATTCACGGAGAAATCTAAAACCTGACTGCATATGACCCTGAGCAACCTGCTGTGGTTGGCTCTGCTTGGGCAGCATGGTTGGACTAGATGATCTCCATAGGTTCCTACCAACCTCAGCCATTCTGTGATTGTGTTACAGACTGATTAAGACTGAGAAATTTCTGTAAAATCAGTTACTGTTTATTTGGTTTTGCCAAGTGTTGAAACTCTCCTTTGAAAAATTATAATCTCTAATGTTGAACCCAGTCCAGAAAAGACTGTGGTTAAGGCAGTATTCCTTGATGTAGAAGCTGCATGTTTAGCTTTCATCCAAAATGTGATTAATTTAAAATACCTAAGAGATATTTAGGTCTCAGTTGCCTTTTAAGCCTGTTGTTTGAAACCAATGGCAAATTCTGAATAGTAAATGTACCTATATATTAAAAAAAAATATGACAGAGAAAGTTTCCTTTAAAATGCCTGATTAATGTATCCAGTTGTCAGAGTTTTAATCGAAAGTTCTAGATTACATCTACAGCTTTCTTGCTGGTTATGATTTTGGGAAACCTTTCTCCTCTTTTTATTTATTTTTTATTTATTTAGTTAGTTATTTAATTTTAATAAATGAATGAATACTTGGTTTATTCACTAGGGTACTGTCAGACTTAATAACTATGTGTTAAAGTCTTTGTATTATGTAAAACCAGATCTCTTTGTACAAACTATTATTTTACAAGAATATGCAGATCTGTATCTTGTGGAAGCATCCTTGGTGGGTATCATTAGTACGAGCTTCCATTTAGACTCCTATAAAAATAAAAAAAACCTTAAACTATAACATTGTCCCCCTCTCCTCCTTCTAAGAAAAAAACCTTTACCAAATTAAAGGAAAACCTACAGGACATCTTCTCTATACAGGTCACAGGATTTTTGTTTATATGCTTCGAATTTAATGGTATCCTTTTATAAAAATGTTGCTTTTGTTTTGTATTTTCAGTTACTGAAATCCAAGCATGCGCATATACATGTGCACTTACAAGAGGCCAGTTTGCAAACCTCTGCTTTTACCTCAGTTTAATAAAAAATGTTTTAATAAAAATTGCCTTTTCAATTAAAAGGTTAATTTCTCTTTGAGATGAGAAGCTTCAAAAGGGTTGCCTACAGAGTCAGAGCAGTTTGCCTTTAAACTGCAACATTATGAGTAACATAGAAGGTTTTGGATTCTTGCTGGGCTCTAAATCTTGTAGTATATCATCATTTATTTAACACTACTTGAAAAGAGCAGCAGTTGTAGAAAGAGATATTAATTGTTCCTCCTTTCTTTTAAGCTCTGTATTTCAAGCAGAACTAAGTTTTACAATGAAAAAAAAAAATAAAGCCAATAAAAGCTCTCATAAATAAGCACAGCAGAATAAACCGTAAGTTTTTAGGAGAAGGTGAATGTGAACATTACCAACTACTGTTAACAGGTAGTGGTATGGATTTACATGCTGCAAGAAAGGTAAAAAAAAAGATTATTCGTGACTGGCACACTCGTTCCTCATACCATAAATATAAATGTATTTTACAGTATAAAGGTAATAGACAAGCAATTCATGTAAAAGTAATATAAAATTGGTTTATTATTAGGACTTTCTGCTTAACTTCTTCGTAAGAGCTATCCCAAAACCACAGCCTTCTGATTATAATTTAAAACACTGAAGTTTCTAAAATAATTTTTGTATTATTATAATGTTAATTGATTTTCCCTTTCTTAGTTATCTTTTACTTTAAAATTCCAAGCCTTATCTCCTTTTCTTATATGACAACTCAACTTCAATAAATTTTAAACCAAACTTTGATGTTCCTCTCTTCCCTATAATTAATCTATCCATGTGTCCGTGTAATTCAAATAAATAATAACAATCAGTTTTCACTTCCTCCCACCCCTAGCATCTTATTTTGCCAGATTGTTCCCTTCTCATGTTTTCTTTGTTTCCTCAACAGTTTCCTTTGGATTATTGGCCTAAATTTTACAACCCTTTTCTTGTATTTTTGTCATGGCTG
This sequence comes from Columba livia, assembly GCF_036013475.1. Taxonomy (NCBI): domain Eukaryota; kingdom Metazoa; phylum Chordata; class Aves; order Columbiformes; family Columbidae; genus Columba; species Columba livia. The sequence continues at coordinate 14,476,022 of NC_088602.1, read as the reverse complement.
ATAGACATGTAAAAATAATACCGCAGTCCATTCAGTCTACTTGTACTATAGATGGCTCTCTCCTTGATGTTTCATAACTGGGTAGGTAGTAATTTAATAAAGTCAGGTAAATTTAATAAAGTCAGGTAGATTTATGGGCGATTAAAAAAAAAAATTAAAAGGTCTTTGTAGCACATCAGTTCAGCTCAAGGGTAATTCATAAATTTTCGGTAAATCTAACTAATCCAGTGACGTAATTCCAGCTCACTTCTGATTCCATACTAACATTCCATACTATTGCACACTTGCACTGTTACAAATTTGGAAATCTCTAATTAAATTGATGGTACTGTTGCATCAAAACTGTTGATGGAGAAAAAAAATAGCACAGTACTTGAAATTGAGATCTATGTACTAGAAAAAGCATCTAATATCTTCAGTGTTTCTCCAACCAGATAACACTTGGCATGTGATTCTGTTTATAGGCCAACATACGTTAATCAACACCCAACAGTGTAAGTTACATTGATAACTGACCTTCAAATACACTGCAATACTGCAAATGTCGGACAGAAACTGGCATTTAGTTCAGGTGGGGATAGTTTTCTCAGTGTATTTGGTAAGTGGCACATGCAGTTCATGGAGGAAGTTAAAGATCAGTGGGCTAGAATGACTACTGTTCACCCACTTTTGTAGCTATAATCACACTCTTGATTTCCCTCTCTAAGTTCTTGGTTTCATTTTGGAATCTTACTTTGCTCTCTGTTGCCATTTGTCTAGTTGTTGCTTTCAGTAAAACTCACCTTTTTATAATTTAGCCATAAATTAACTATATGCTATTTTTTTCTCTAATTCCTCTACTGTTTTTATTTGTCTTCTAGGAAAAAAAATTATTGACACATCTCTAAATTTTTTAACCTGAAAATATAAAATATGCAAATATACAGCCAAGAAGAATATCTATAGTTTGTTTTTATTTTGTTAGTTTGTATTTTTTTATTTTTACTGGTAAAACCAACCCTAATTTTCCTTCAGTCTTCAGACCCAAAATAAAACCTAAAAAGATCTCTTTGCTGGTTTTGGCTGGGGTAGAGTTAATTTTATTCATAGTAGCTACTATGTGGCTATGTGGACATGTGAAAATCACACTGCAATCTGAAAACAGTATTGATAATACAGGGATGTGTAGTTATTGCTGGACAGTGCCTGCACAGAGTTGAGGCCTTTTTGGCTCCTCATAGCATTCTGCCTCAGGTAGGCTCAGGGTGCACAAATAGTTCGGAGGATATACAGTCAGGGCAGCTGACCCAGACTGACCAAAGGGATATTGCATACTACATGACATCATGCTCAGAAATAAACTAGGGGGAAGGCTGCTTGGGGAATAACTGGACACCAGTGGGCTGGAGGTGAACAATTGTTTTCTTTTGTATCACTTGTCTAATTTGGGGTTTATTTTTCTCTTTGTTGTTTTCCTTTACATTGTAATTATTTTATTTTATTTTATTTTATTTTAGTTTAGTTTAGTTTAGTTTAGTTTAGTTTAGTTTAGTTTGGTTTGGTTTGGTTTATTTATTTATTTAATTATTAAATTGTTCTTATTTCAGCCCATGCGTTTTCTCCCTTTTACTCTTCCAATTCTCTTCCCACTATTCTGCTGGGGAGGGGAGTGAGCAAGCCGCTGTGTGGTGCTCTGCTGGCAGCGGGGATTAAATCACGATGATGTATGGAACATTAACACTGTCTTGCAAACCATACATTAATGGTACTCTTATCATACTCTGAAAAAGGTGTTGGATTGAGTAAGATAAAACAATACTGAAATTTGTATCTTTTAAAGAAACATTGATATAACTGTATAAATAAGAGCATGCTGAGAAGCCACAGACAATTAAAATATGGAGAATTTAGCCTCAACAAACATTTAACTTTTCTTCTTGAGGGGTACTACTACTGATAAGTGTTAGTAACAAAATAGAACAGAGCCTTGTATTCATATGTAAAGAACAACTGTCTCTCTCTCTTCTTTTTTTTTTTTTTTTTTTTTTAAAGATGGGGAAATAATGGCACATAGAGAAAAAGGGACAATGATTTTTTTTTGTCCAGGAGATTGAGTAGTTTAAGAGCTCAGATTTTGTAGTGCTCAGCTCAGACTGCAAACTACTAGAAATAGATTGCACTGGCCATGTTCAGACACTTGAGTATTTTGATCATTAAGCAGCTGGGCAAGAGCTGTCTTCTTTTGCTATCATGCTGAATACATCATCAACCCAGAAGCATACACATTTCAGCAAAGTTAATTACCTTTCAGTGCCTAAAATAGCATGACCATTGCTTGTTTATCAAGTTACATATAAGACACCAAAACTAGGTCCAACCTACATTTTTGAATTCTTTTAATTCCTGTTCATATTTTCAGACAGTAAAACCTTTCTATAGGATGTGCTGCTATTTAATTATTCTTTTAAATGAGAGACACTCAATCTTAGCCATATGAATCACCTTGTAAACATTTGTCTCAAACTTATATGATGAAATTGATCCCAAAATTCAGAGCCAAGCAGGTTCCAAGAAGCATCAATGCTCTAACAAAATAAGTAATTCACCTCAGTGTGTCTAATTTAGGAAAAGAGTAAACTATTTCACTTCTCCTATAGCACCTTTTCATTCCTGGCAGCATGTTCTTACATCTTGACCCATCATACATTTACGTGCTATTTTCTTCTCATCATCTTCAAATCTACCTTCTCTGTATTCATAGCTTTAATCTCAGCAGTTCCTTTTTAGTGATTCTGTGATTGCCAAAGTGCATATGTAAATCCTGCTGTAAAACTCTATGTTCCAGTATGCCAGCTGCCCTCCATAGAAGGATGGCAGCTATTCACAAACTGAAGGATTGACTTCTTTCTGTCTGAAGTAGAAAGCTACAATCTTTAAAGGCTGGAAGAAACGAAGCCAGTTTATTACTCTAGACAGAATGATTTGCGAATGCTGCCAGTCTAGTGCTTTATGCGCCCTGCATCCTTCTGGCATTGCATTTAAATAAATGAATACAGGCACTAATGGATCGCCTGCTTCAGCCAGGTGAGGCTACAAGTGTATTACAAAGAAAAATAGGTGAAAACAAAACATAGGCAAAACTAATGACAAAAAACAAATGCATAAGTCTCTTATTGACTGCTACACTGACTTTACTTGCTTCTGGCTCTGGGAAGATCCTCTAGTCTCTTCAGATACTTTTCTGTGCAAAATTGTGGAAGAGCTAAGTGTTGGAAAAATACAGAGGCAGTATCTGGAGTGGTATCCTGAAGATTTTATCTTTCCACTGCTGGTATGTTTCGTAAGTCCTAAGCATTGGGACAGGATGTTCTGTAAAAGGCAGCAATCTAGCTGGAGGAATGTGGAGAGGGGAGTAATTTTCTGTACCATTAGGGAGCCTTATGCTCTGGAGTTCAGCCCATCAAATCACAGCAGGAAAATTGCTGGTCAGACCTTCCAAGCCTTGTTTACCCATGCCTGCACTGACCTTACTGCTATTCAGGCCCTGGTGCTAAGATATACAGAGGAAAATTGTCCTCTTAATGGCACACAAAACAAAGACCTCTTAGAAAAGGGTCTCTGATTCAGTATTCAGCTCCTGCCAGTGCAGAAGCATTGGCTGGCCAATGTTGTGGTTCACTCTTGTGTCCTTATAGACACAAGACATAGGTCAGAGCTGCTGAGTCTACTGGACCACAACCGTTTCACTGCAGCAGTGCTGTTAATAGTGCAGGAAGAGGTGTGTGGACCTTCAAGAAAGAAGGCACTCTAGTAATTGCTAAATGTCTAAGAACACTACATGCAAAGATGTATATTAAACAGACTTATCTGATGAAATCTCCAGAATTTATGAAACAGAATCATTAACATGGAATCATGTTGTTTCCCAGATGAGAAATGATAAGGTGTGCTCCAGAACTTCTGCATGAGCTGACACATCCATATGAGCTCTGTTTCCTGTTGCCTCCAACATAAGTGGAGAAGCCATCACTCATGTGGGAAGGGATTACGCTTCTTCCCTGGAAACCGGCCACCTCTCATTGTCACAAGTATGTGATAATTATTTTGACAATGGAAAATCAACTGTCTGCCTAGCAGTGCTAGAGGATTGTCATGCTCTGTTGAGAACTGCTTGCCTGGCATTTACAGGCATAAAGAATATGTCAGGAATAATATTTTTGTCAGGGAGAAGGGAGGACCAGCAGCTCCATGTGGCCTGGGGAATCTCTGGGGTGACAGGGTCTGACAACCAGAGGACACTAGAGACAGCCACAGACCTAGACACTGGGCATTTCTCTGCAGCCAGGAATAGGCTTAGGCTGGGCTGGGACATTGGTCTATTGGGGGTCACCAACACAGTGAGGCCTATGACTGTGCAGGCCAGGACTGTGGAGAGCTGAAGATCAACATCCCATAGCATGGCAGGGGCAGGGACTGGGCTGAAGTGGGGTCCTGGGCCATGGGCTGGGTAGGAGAAGGCCCAGGGGAAGGGTTACTGGTGCTCTCAGGGTCCTGACAATTTTGTCTTGCAGAGCGTGAGATTTCTGAGCCTTTGGTATCAAGCATCAGCTATAAGCACCATCCTGCCCCTGAATAAAGAGTTTGTTTATCAGTCTTTCTTGGTTTGAAGGGGCATTAGATCAATTTTTTAAATAATAATGTGAAAAACACTGATAATACACATCATCATAATGCTCTGAGACAATCCAGGATGCGCATGTTCTGCTTAGTCTTTGTTCCTTTCTGAGGTTGTACTGTAATTGTGGGGTTTCCACCTTATGCAGAGGGATCCTTCCTCTTTTTGTCTGATATGGCTTAGAACTGTCTGGAGAGCCCCAGTGAGATCTCTTTTGTCCTCTCACCAGTTGCAGAGTGATTGTGGAGTACTTATTTGGGCAGCTGAAAAAAAGATGGAGTTTCATCCAAAATAACTTTCATTATAATAAGACAGGTCAAAATATTTGAATGCAACAGTTCAGTGAAAAAAGTCTAGTTTTTTATATCTGATATATAACATTTAAACCATCTTGCGTTTCAAAAGCTTTCCCCAAGCCCATGACAGAACTCACCCTGAACTACTGATGACTCTTTCTGGAGTCTGTGCATCTGGGGAAGATAAAGATACTTGGGAAAGTTGACATTCATAAGCAGGATTTCTGGAGATAAGATAAAGGCTTAATGGAAAAAGAATAATTTAAAATGAAATCCCATGTACTAGTAACTGTATTTTTGTTCAGCTCTATATGTAGATAGAAGATACATTTCTGTGATCTTTAGTGCTCTATGAAGTATATGACTCATCAGAGTGAGTCTTACACATTCATGATCTTCTTTACCAATTCATAAAGCTAGAAAGTGTGCTCCAAAATCAAGTGAATGTGCAGTCAAGGAAGGCCTGGGAAATAGGAAGTGTTTGAATACATTACACCTATAGTAGTTTCAATGACTGACTAATTACTAGTGCACAAGTGGTTTATTGGACTGTGAAGTACCAAGGAATATCTTTCAGCGATAGTTTATAGAGTGGTAAAGTAGCTTTCTACATGCTTTTTAATATTCCTGAGATGAAGAGACTGCTATTCCATATGGAGTATATTCTGCCTGATTAGTTTTATGGAGTATGTTGTGTAAGGCTTGATTTATTTGCTGAATAAAATATCAACTTATATGTAACTCTGTGTGCTTTCTACTTTGGGGACATGCAGTGCCATTTAATTGGCTTGTGTAGATAGCTTGCTGTTTTTTGATACTTTAATAAAACCTTCTGGTATAGCTGTCGCTTCACATTTCCTTACAATTAAGTAGATGGCAATATGGTTAACAACAAGTGCTGAAGAAATGTAGAACTTTATTAAACTTACATTTATAATGCAAGGGAAAAATCAGGAACAATGGAGTCAGACTGTTCAATGCTAAAAAGAAATAAATAAGCCTTTAAACGGAATTTTGAAATTTAACTTCCCGAAGTAAGTGGAAAAAAGGAAAAAACAGACAACTTAATTAGCTGTGATATTAATGGTATCAGTGTCTCCTGTGTGTGCATGTGTTGTTTTTTTTTCCCTTTTCACCCTGTCTTAAGCATTTTCTGTCAGAAGTCAGTTTTACTCTTACACAGTTTTAACATATATTTTTACTTAAAAGCAAATTCAGTGTTTTCCAAAAAAAACATTTATTTCAACATTGGGAAAAAAGAGATAAAACAATTAAATGCCTTATTGAGATGAAGCCCAAAACCACAGGCATTTGTATTTTCTTTGTAGACATTTCAGTCCTAACTTCAAATATTTGTTTTTTTTTTCCAGTGGATGCTTTCTTCTCCTTCTTATGCACCTGTGTAGACTTACTTTTCTGATACAGTAGCAGACAACTAACTGCATTAGGAGCAGAGTCATCAGTTCCTGTAAGCTTTTTCAATGGAGCACTGAAGCAATGAGTGAGATATATATTTGAGGTATACTCAACCCATTTAAAATTTGAAATTTTGCTGTATTTTCTTCTGGACCTATATGTAGCCAGAATGACTGTGTGACTCGGTAAGATCTCTAAACTTTTTTATTTTCTCTAGTGATTTCTTGCTGGAGCAGTTTCCTTGTTGATTTAAAGATCTGGAAATTAATCTTTAATTTACTTTTAATTTATGTTCCTGTGTTACTTGATACATGGTTACAGAGTTCTAAAAAGAATTAGCCTTACCATTCTTAAACTGCCTTCAACCATGAACATTGAGCAGATACATTTGAACAAGTGCGTGAAAATGATTTCCGGTTAGAATCTGACAAAATATTAAAATAAAAATTATTTCTCAATTATGTAGTTTTCATTCTAGAATCATTGTTACTCTTAGGCCATGAAACAGTTATTTTAGGATAATCTGTTGCTCTGTGGGTTATCTTTGGGCTTCTGTGTTTATTTTTGGAGACTTTAAAGAGCAAAATAGTAGGAATAAAAATGGAAAAGCAACAAAACTTCAGCTGATTTAAAAAAAAAAGGTTTAAATCTATAGTAAGGGTAGTGTATAGAGTCTTCAGCTGAAGATGGAGGCAGTCCCTCTAGATCCAAAAATGTAGAAGGCAATGAAGGCTTTTCTAGAATCTATTTCTCTAATTTGACTGATAATCTCAAGATTAAAAACAAACAAAGAAACAAAACCACCACCAACAAGAACAAACAAACAAACAAAAGAAAGAAACAAAAAATCACCACCCAGCAAAAACAGTTGTCCAAAATTAGAATCAACAGGACATGTTATCATTCTTTCTGCTTCAAGGCTCAAGACTGAGGAGAGGAGGACCCCATAAGCATACTTCAATTCTATTTCTACACCTCTCTTCAGCACTTCTCCCATGAGACACTGGCTGCAGCCTTTTGGAAAAACGGTTTCCTCACAGGTATTTTTAGAATAGAATCATAGAATCATTTCAGTTGAAAGAGGCCCTCAGGATCATTGAGTCCAACCTTTACCTAACCAAACTCTAGCCCTAAACCATGTCCCCAAGAACCTCATTTAAATGCCTTTTAAACACCTTCAGGGATGGTGACTCCACCGCTTCCCTGGGCAGCCTGTTCCAATGCCTGACAACCTTTCCAATGAAGAATTTTTTCCTTATATCCAGTCTAAACTTCCCCTGGTGCAACTTGAGACCATATCCTCTTGTCCTATCACTTGCTACTTTGGAGGAGAATCCAACACCGTCCATGCTACAACCTCATTTCAGGCAGTTGTAGACAGTGATAAGGTCTCCCCTCTTTTCTCCAGGCTCAACAGCCCCAGTTCCACCAACCTCTTCTCATCAGACTTGTTCCAGGCCCCTCACCTACTTCGTCACCCTTCTCTGCACTCTCTCTATTACTTCTAGTACTTTTTGCTCCTGTTGAGAATATTATAGTGAAATCAATGAGATGACATAAAATTGTCCTGGTTTTGTTAAAAACAAGTTTCTCTTTTAGTGAATTTGCCTGTCAGCTAAAGCCTTCATATTAACTGCATTTTCCTGGAGAAGCAGACACATGTTTTGGTAAACATAGCAATGGAATGCAAACTTATTGATAAGCATGGATGGACATCTCGCGAGAGGGGCAATGAGAAACTGGTGACCAAGAAACTGAACAACTGTGTATAACATTCCATTCACATGAATACTTCATATAAAAGTGGGAAATCATGAGGATCTCGTCCCTTTCCTTTTTTCCCTTCTGCTTATGGCCAACATTAGGAGAGGACCTTGCTAATCGTCCCTGCGAACTGAGACCTAGTGACAGACTGAATCCAGCTCCGGTTGGCTGCAGAGTCTAATTCAGGACTTTGGGTGCCAGCTCAGCAGTTGCTGAGACTTTCAAGATTGGTTTTGTATATTTTGTATTATTTTCTCTATTTTTATTAGTAGCATTAGTAAAACATTTTTAATTTTTCCAACTCTCTTCTCTCTGTCCTTCTTTCCCTTCCGATCGCCTGTCCTGAGTGGGAAGCGGGGAGAGGGAGGGGCAAAAGGGGGAATTTGGGGGGGAGAAGAGTTTAACAATACATCTGCCAGGGTTTTATTGTCACCCCGCAATCTAAACTCTTGACAAAAATACATATACATTACATGAAACATTATAGTGCCATGAGAAAATTACTTTTTTTGAGTGTTACAGAAAAAATGTTTATCTATTTAATAAAAGTTTTGCTTTAGATATATTTTAGTAGGAAAAGTACTTTTGCTCTTTATACTTTTTATACTTCCCTTTTAAATCAGTAGAATATTTTTCTTCTGATACAAATCCTATTTTTTATATAGAAGTGCTGAAACATAGTAAAAGATTTTTTTCATTGCTTGAAATGCCTTGTGAGATGATTTTTTTTCTTCAGCAACCATGTCGTGACAGTAGATTCTATAAATCAAAGGGTTACAGAAGCTGTTAAATAAACTTCAACATTTCTCACTTTGCAATTAGTTTTTGAAGATAGGTCTCAAAGTTCAGCAAATTTGTTTGCTTAGGGCTCAGAGAAATTTTCAATTCATATTGGCAAAAATAATACCCTGGATTATAGTATACTGTGGCTCCCCAAGCTCCAAACCTATCAGAAACAAATACCTCATTTACTGAAAAACCTGTTTCTGATCATCCCAAAATTTTCACAGATTTGACACAAATCCATTGGAAAAATATTAATAAGTAGGAGAATGGATCACAAACATTTAATTTTCCGGATGACTGCTCTAACCACTAGAACTGGGATAATCTTTAGTTGGGTTACTTGTGACAGTCGTCTTCTCTTTTTCTCCATTACAAGAACGGTCTCCTTCTTACCCCACAAATACTTGGAATGATTTCTGTTTTCTAAATTGCATTCTCCCCTTTAAGATTTTATTCAGTTGTAAAATTGTACAATCATAGAGTAGTTTGGGCTGGAAGGGACCTTCAAAGGTCATCTAGTCCAACCCCCTGTGATGAACAGGGACATCTTCACCCAGATCAGTTTGCTCAGAGCTCTGTCCAGCCTGGCCTTGAATGTCTCTGGGGATGGGGTATCCACCTCCTCTCCAGCCAACATGTTCCAGTGTTTTACCACCCTCATTGTAAAAAATGTCTTCCTTATGGCTAGCCTGAATCTCTTTTAATTTAAAACCATTACTCCTTGTCCTATCGCAACGGGCCCTGCTACAAAGTCTGTCCCCAGCTTTTTTATCAGTTCCTTTTAAGAACTGAAATGCTTCAATAAGGTCTCCCTGGAACATTCTCTTCTCCAGGCTGAACAACCTCAACTCTCTCGACTGGTCCTCATAAAAGAGGTGCTCCATCCCTCTGATCATTTTCATGTTATTATCCTTTCAACAATATTTCAACATTTTCAACAACATTTCAACATTTAAGCATACTTCGGAGGGGTGAGGTGGATCAGTGTCTAGAGCAATGGAAAAGAATCACATTTATCAGTATATCCCTACTGCAACAGTCAAGACTCTTAAAAATGCTGTTTAACATTCCTCTCTAAAGGAACTGACTCTGTGTTCTCTTAATCTTGATAAAGTCCCTGAATACCAAGAATTTATTCTATTTCTTAGCACATGTCAGTTTTCTATTTGATTTCAAAGAATATTTGATTTAAAATTATTTTTATAATGTTTTTTGTGGAGAGTCCAACTTCCACAGACAAAAAAAAAACAAATAAAAAATCACTCCTAGACTCTTATTAGGTATTTCTGCTGTGTGTAGGTGTTTGTGGGTCTGTGTTGATGTGCACAAATATGAAAACAGATAAACAAACACACCAATTTTTTTTTTTTGCAAATAGTAGGAACTCTAAGATATTTGAATTTTAAAACATTGAATTAGTAGGTTGGTGGCAGCTAGAAAATTTCAAGCGTTCAGTTAAGCTATCAAAAAGAAGTACTGAACAAGAAAATAAAATCAATTCTAGTTGAATTATGCATAAAAAGATAGGAATTTGGTTTTGAAATTCTTTGTATCGTGTAGAGAGGCAAGTATGTTTTCTCTTGTACCCAAACACATAATTAATAAGAAAAAACACATTATGAGAAAATGACTGTGTGGCTAAAAAGGAGTAATAAATTTTTCTAAGACATAGAAGCAAAAAAAAAAAAAAGTGTGCAACATTTTATTAGTTTTAAAAGTATTTTAGTTAATGAAGATTTTTTTAAATATATGATATTTCTTCACAGTATTTCTCTGATGGGTAATTCTCAGTCTATTTCTCATATTTGAACAAAACTCCAGGCAATGTGGCAACATTTACTGCTCATAGTATCTTCCTGAATTAGGAAAGAAAATATTTCCCCTTCTTAGTCTGGTCTCCGTAGTTAAAAAAATCAAAGTGTAACCTCATAAGTTTTCTTAAAACTGGAACAATCCACCTTCCTAAAATTCAAGATTTTAACCATTTGTTTAACACATTAAAGCTAAGAAATATGGGACTTTGATACACCTTGAGCACTCAGCTAGAATCTTATATTTCTATACAGACTTTTTGCATGGGACTGTATGACCAGTGTGAACCAACTTCACTATTTAGCTAAAATGTATTTTAATCTGCATTGTCCTGCCTTCATGCAGTGGCAATAAAGTAACCCCAGGTAAAAGAGAAATTAAATGAAGTCAAGGAAAGATTCACTTGATCCCATCCATATCTCCCTTTCTAGTTTGGTCAGTGGTAGAAAATAACCACTTCTAGCTCATGATTCATTTAATTCTAAAGTAGACAGCCAAACTAGGTCAGATGAATCATACTCCAAAAAATATTGCTATTTTTCCATTGATTATAAATGGAGCCTCGAGGGAAAATCATAGATAAGGATGCTTCTGTCATAGATTCATAACGTTACATGAAATGAAACCCCCCCACAATGTATCTCCTAACAAGCAACACTGACAGCAAGTACAACCACAAAAACTTGTCATATTTTCAAAGGAATGGAGATGAAGAAATGAATTTGAAGGAAAATAACTGATCAGTTAATGATTACAATCCAGATGTAAAGTAGCAGTGTTTCTCATGGATCAGTTTCTGCATAAGTCAAAGATAAAGTTATACCTCATTAATCGAATTAGTTTGAAATAAAAAGCAGAACAAGTCAAAATACTAGCTGAGTATTCAGCAGTTCAAAGCTACATATTTGATTTTGATTCACAGTCCTTTTCTAGCCAGTAAGCATCATAACATCCCTTGTGAGCTATAGTGCGGGACCAACTGGCACAAATTATCAGTTTGTGTGAATAAACAAGGGTGCTGCTGCTCTCAACTTCAGTGCTGATTTTCATAGTTAAAAAAAGAAGAAACTGTCACTTCAGTAGATTTTAAATAGAATATTATGGAACTTCAGTATATCACTTCCATTGAAATTACACAAAGAACAGTATAATAGATGCAAAGTGACCGACACTTGCAAAAGTAAAGCTACTGCTAAACATCATCTGAAGTAGTTTCACTAATCCAATGTAGAGGAACTAGTTCATTAAACCCAAATGAACTACTGTAGTGAAGCATTACTAATTTGCTGCTTCTCTGCAAATGAACAAGTAGCTATACTTGAAATATGAATAAGAATCGACAACATCTGCAGCATTAAGATGAAGATATTAGGCCTCAAGTAGTTGGGAGAAATTAGTAATAACAAGGATCTGGAAAGAATATAAATAAAATTGTTGGATCCTTGTAGAATAAACAGTAATCTCAGCTGGTACCTGTTACTCGATCAATTTGCTAAGTGTGGAGCTTAGCAAGAGAATGAACCAAAATCAGAGCTCCAAAGCCAATTTGTTTTCCTGTCTAAGCTTGTTCTTGGTACTGATAATTATAATTTTTCTTTTTGTCTTCCATCTTATTTGCTTATGACTGGTTCTTCTATTACAGTAACAGCCTCCAGAGTATAGAGGCTTACACCACAATTAAGTGAAAAGATAACAGTCTTTGTGCACTTTTGCTAACAAAAGAATCAAGCAACTTATAGTAAAACACTAGTACATAAATTCGTCTTCTGAGCAAAGCATTGGTCTGTAAGGCAAACTGGTTTGCAATTGTACAAAATAAAACAGCCCTACTGTATCAAAGACATTGTAAAGCATGCCTTTTCTAAGCGAACAGAGAATGCTCACCATTCATAATGTTTTCAATACCCTGAATATTAGATAACTATAAATACTGGCATATAGAATCTCAGAATGGCTGAAGTTGGCAGGCACTCCTGGAGATCATCTAGTCCAACCACTCTGCCCACACAAGGTCACCTACCGCAGGTTGCTCAGGGGCACGCCCAATGAGGTTTTCGTTGTTTTCAAAGACGGAGACACCACAGTCTGTTTGGGAAACCTGCTCCAGCACTCAGTCACCCTCACAGGAAAAAGAAATATTTTCCTCATGTTTAAATGCAATTTCCTGTCTTTCAGTTTGTGCCTAAAGCCTCTGGACCTGTTACTCTGCACCACCGAAACATCTGATTCCACCTTCTTTACTCTCCACTGCCATCAAGTATTTACACACAATGGTAAGATCCCCCTGAGCATTCTCTTGTCCAGGCTGAACAGTCTTGGCCCTCCCAGCCTCTCCTTGTGTGATGATGTTCCAAGCCCTTGGTTGTCTTTATTGCCCTGTGCTAGACTTGCTTTAAATAAGTCCATTTCTCCCTTGTACTGGTCAGTCCAGTACTCAACACAGAACTCCAGATGTTTCTCACCAGTGCTGAGTGAAGCACTGAGACAGGGGAAGTTCACCTTCCTCAACCTGCTGGCAATACTCTACCTAATGCAGTCCTGGAGGCTGTGAGCCTTTTTTGCTGCAAGAATGGATTGCTGGCTCTTGCTCAGTTTGCTGGCAGCCCTGATCCCCAGGGCCTTCCACACCAAGCTGCTTTCCAGCTGGTTGGCCTCAGCCTGTCCTGGTTTTCAGAATTGTTCTTCCTCAGACTCATTTCCCTTTGTTGAATTTAATGAGATTTCTGTCTGCCCATTTCTCTAGTCTGTGGAAGTTCCTGTGAATGCTCAGCACAGTGTTCTGGTACATCAGCCACCCATCCTAGTTTTGTATCATCTGTAATGCGCTAAGGATGCACTCTGTCTCATCATCCAAGTCATCAATAGAGATGTTAAACAGCACTGACCACAATATTGACCCTTGGGACAATCCAGCTGGACTTTGTGTCTCTGATCATAACCCTCTGAGCCAATAGTTCAGACAGTTTTCAAGCCTTAGCTGCCCAACCTACTGTAAATCCTTTACTGTCCAATAAATTTCTGTCCATTTATCTGGTCTGTACTTCACCATTTTTTTTCTATGAAAATGCATGGAAGACTAACTGAAGTCATTGCCCTCCTCTGTGCTGTCATTTCATCATAGAAGCCTGTCAGGCTTGTTGAATATTATATCTGGTTTATAAATCCATGTCAACTATTACTAGTCACCTTCTTGTCCTTAATACATTTGGAAATGATTTCCAAAATTATTTGCTGTATCACCTTCCCAGTTGTTGTGGTTTAACCACAGTCAGCAACTAAGCACCATGCAGCCACTTGTTCCCCAACTCACCTGGTGGGACAGGGGAGAGAATCAGAAGAATAAAAATGAGAAAACTCATGGGTTGAGATAAAGATGGTTTAATAGGTAAAGCAAAAGCCACTCGTGCAAGCAAGGCAAAACAGGGGATTCATTCACTACTTCTTATCAGCAGGCAGGTTTCCAGCCATCTCCAGCTCCATCACGTACTGCGGTTACCTGGGAAGACCAATGCCACAACTCCAAATGGTCCCCCTTTCCTTCTTCTTCCCCCAGCATATATACTGAGCATGGTGTCATATGGTATGCAATATCCCTTTGGTCATTTGAGGTCAGCTGTCCCAGCTGTGTCTCCCACCAATTTCTTGTGCACCCACAACCTACTTGCTGATGGAGCAGTATGAGGAGCCAAAAAGG